>NW_025891104.1:35506-48464 GCF_002878395.1 Capsicum annuum
ATGAATTATGAGCTTTATATTTTATACTTGTTCAAGCCATGTGAGTCATCTCATAATGCATACATGATTTGATTAAAGAAGATTGTTACTATTTTATTCATATGCATTCACCCCCGCATACTCAGTACATTCCAAGTACTGATCCACACACACACACACACACACACACACACACACACACACACACATATATATATATATATATATGTGCTACATTGTGTCATAATGTAGGTTCAGGTGCTCAGTCCCAGCCTCGCTTGTGATTCTTCGAGTACATTGCCTACGTTTTGTATAGTGGTGAATCCTCATGGTTCGAGGATCGATCTTCAAATATTTACTGTACTTGAGAGACTATGTTTTATCTTTAATTTATTTCGAGTCAGTTGGGGACCTATCCCAATGACTCTCTAGATTTTGATTTGTAGAGGCTTGTCAGACTAGTGTCCGACTTGTGATGTGTTGAGGGTTCGATATCGTGGTTTTGTTGAGATTTCTCTATATTATGGCCTTATGGACTGAGTATCTTTTTCATATTTCCTTTCATGTGATATGACTATGCTAGTATTGAGTCCATTCTTATCTTAAATTGAGTGTCATTGTTAGTAACCATCTCTAAGGGTTAGCTTGGGTCTGCTCGTAGCCTTAGGCACCGTGTGACATCCCGGGAGACGATTTTGGGTCGTTACAAACTTGGTATCAGAGCTTATGATTTCTAAAGAGTCTTAGGGAGTCTGATAAGCCGCGTTGATTAGAATCTTGATCATCGGTGTGTAGCTCGCCACACCTATGAACAAGAGGCTACGAAATGTTTTAGGAAAGAGTTATTTATTCTTTCAGATTCTATCGTGCCTACAGTTGTCCCTCTTATCTAATGATTCGTGCTCTTTCATTTCAAAAAATGCCTCCTCGAAGAGTTAATGTCTACGGAAACAATGATGAACAACCCCCACATATTGATCTTTTGAATAAGATGGTATCCCATACTAAGTTTAGGGTGGCCTTTCAGGCATCAGCCCAAGCGATCACCGCAAATGTTTGGGCTAATAACCAGGCCCCAGTTGCTAACCAATAGGGTGGTGATGTAGTCGCGAATAGGATTCGTGACTTTATGCGGATGAACCCGCCTGAGTTCTATGGGTTAAAGATAGATGAGGACCCATAGTTGTACTTGCAGGAGGTGAGGAAGATTACAGACGTGATGCACATTTCAAAAAAAAGAAAGTGTTGAGTTGGCATCCTACAGACTGAAGGACATTGCTTATGATTGGGTTGTGTCATGGAGAAAGGGTAGAGGTGAGAATGCCACTCTTATGACTTGGTAAGTTTTCCAAGATGCCTTCTTGGATCAGTTCTTCCCACTTTATATGAGGGAGGCAAAGATTGAGGAGTTCATGAACTTGAGACAGGGCTCCATGACTGTTAAAGAGTATTGTTTGAAGTTTAATCAGTTGGCCAAGTACGTTCCTAATTTGATTTCTAACACCCGGGCTAGTATGAGTAAGTTTATGACCGGTGTTTCAAGGATGGTACTGAAGGAGTGTAGGGCTACGATATTGCATAAGGATATGGATCTAGCTAGGTTGATGATGCATGCCCAATAGATAAAGTTGGATAAGCTTAAAGAAAGAGATAGAATGAGGGGTAGCAAGAGAGCGAGATCTAATAAGCATGAGTTTAGCCAGCCTAGGTTCCATGAAGGGAACCACCCTTAGTGTTAAAGACGTCCGTCTATTCCAGTTACTTCTTCAGCTAGTGCTCCCAATCCTAGAGGTAGGCCAGAGAAAGGGAGCAAGTCTTTCATGTCTGGGCTGCAGAACAGTGTTGGTAACAGGCCTCGTTATCTTTCTTGTTCTAAATATAGTAGAAATCACCTTGGGAAGTATTTCAGAGATGTAAGGGGTTGTTTTGGTTGTGGAAAGCAGGGCCACAGACTTAGAGATTATCCCCATGCTAGATAGGCGAATAGAGATGCCCGACCTCAGGCACAGGCTACTAGTGCCCCAGCTCTGGTACTACTTCCTGCCCCTGCTCAGGGCGCTTCTTCTAGCACCACTGGCGGTCAGCGCCAGAACAAGTTCTATGCTTACCACCCCATCGGGAGCAGGAGGACTTTCTTAATGTTATTACTGGCATGGTCCGTGTCTTTTGTCTTGATGTTTATATGTTGTTGGACCCCAGGTCAAATCTCTCTTATGTGACCCCACTTGTGGCGGTGAATTTTGAAATGAGTCCTGAAAAGATTCTTGAGCCTTTCCTAGTTTCCACACCAGTCAGAGAGTCAATTATTGTGAAATAAGTGTATAGAAATTGCCCTGTTACTATGCTTCATAGAGTCACACTTGCAGATTTGATAGAGTTAGACATGATATATTTTGACCTTATTCTGGTATGGATTGGCTTCATTCTTATTATGCATCTATAGACTGTCGTACTCGTGTGGTCAAGTTTCAGTTTCCTGATGAACCAGTGTTTGAGTGGTTCGGGAGTTTGGTATCTCCCAAGAGTCATTTTATCTCCTATATCAAAGCCAGAAAGCTTATATCCAAAGGTTGCATCTACCACCTAGTTAGGGTCAAGGACACTAAGTTTGAGACTCCAACAATCCAGTCGGTTGATGTTGTTAATGAGTTCTCCAATATCTTTTTGGAAGATCTCCCAGGTGTATCTCCTGATAGAGAGATAGAGTTCGAAATTGATATTTTTCCCGACACTTAGCCTATTTCCATTCCTCTATATCGTATGGCACCTGCCAAGCTTAAGGAGTTGAAGGAGCAACTCAAAAATCTCTTAGAAGAAGGTTTCATTAGATCCAGTATTTCTCCTTAGAGCGCACCTGTTTTGTTCGTGCAGAAGAAAGATAGATCTTTACGTATGTGCATTGACTACCATCAATTGAATAAGGTCACAGTGAAAAATAAGTATCCTCTTCCAAGAATTGATGACCTGTTTGATCAGTTACAAGGTGCAAGTTATTTTTCCAAGATAGAACTTAGATTCGACTATTATCAACTTAAAGTGAGGGAATGTAATATTCCAAAGACAGCCTTTCGAACCTGTTATGGTCACTTTGAGTTTCTAGTCATGTCTTTTGGGCTAACCAATGCCCCAGCAGCCTTCATGGACCTCATTAATCGAGTGTTCAAGAAATACCTTGATACGTTCATCATTGTCTTCATAGATGACATCCTTATCTACTCCCGTGATGAGAATGACCATCCAGCTCATCTTAGAATTGTCTTGCAAACTCTTAGAGATCACCTGTTGTTTTCCAAATTCAGTAAGTGTGAATTTTGGCTAAGGTCTGTAGCCTTCTTGGGTCATGTTGTTTCAGCTGAGGGTATTAGAGTTGATCCCTAAAAGACAGAAGCTATGAAAAACTTGCCTAGACCCATCTCTACATTTGACATTAGGAGTTTCTTGGGTCTAGCGGGCTATTAACATTGTTTTATTAAGGGTTTCTCTTCTATTGCATCTCCTATGACCTAGTTGACCCAAAAGAGGGTTAAATTCCAGTGGTCTAATTCCTGTGAGAAGAGTTTTCAGGAGTTGAAGACTCTACTCACTTTAGCTCCTGTGTTGACTTTACCTAATGGTACTGATAGTTTTGTAGTGTATTATAACTCCTCTAGAGTTGGTTTGGGTTGTGTGTTGATGCAAAGGGATAAGGTTATAGCGTATGACTTTAGACAATTGAAGCCGCATGAAAAAAACTACCCAACCTATGATCTTGAGTTAGCTGCTATAGTTTTTACTTTGAAAATTTGGAGACACTATCTTTATGATGTCCATGTTGATGTGTTTACTGATCATAAAATCCTGCAGTACGTGTTTACCCAGAAGGAGTTGGATCTTAGGTAGACAGGCTGGTTACAGTTGTTGAAAGATTATGATATGAGTGTGTTGTATCACCCGGGCAAGGCCAATGTGGTGGCGGATCCCTTAGCATCTTGTCCATAGGTAGTGTTGCGCATATTAAGAAAGGTAAAAGAGAGTTAGCTCGTGATGTTCATTGTCTGGCTAGGTTAGGTGTTAGATTGCTTGATTCAACAGAGAGGAGTACGTTGGTGCAGAGTAGTCCCGAATCCTCTTTAGTTTCGAAAGTGAAGGAGAAGTAGGATAAAGATCCTAGTTTGGTCAAACTGAAGGAGTCAGTTAAGGACCAAAAGGTTGAGTTTTTCTCCCAAGGGGGAGATGGTGTGTTGAGGGTGCATGGTAGGTTGTGTGTTTTGTGTGTTGATGATTTGAGGCGGAGGATTATGGGTGAAGCACATGGCATGCGTTATTCCATTCATCTCGGTACTACCAAGATGTATCATGACTTGCAGGAAATCTATTGGTGAAACGGCATGAAGAAAGACATCACCGAGTTTGTAGCAAAGTATGCGACATGTCAACAGGTTAAGGTGGAGCACCAAAGATCGGGTGGTGTGATGTAAGAGTTTAGTATACCTACTTGAAAGTAGGAGATGGTGAATATGGACTTCGTGACCGGGTTGCCTCTTTCGCGTAGTCATCATGATTCTATTTGGGTTGTTGTGGATAGGTTGACTAAGTCCGCACCCGTGCATACATCTTATACAGCTGAGCATTATGCTAGATTGTATGTCTGGGAGTTGGTCAGACTACATGAAGTTCCCTTGTCTATCATTTCGGATAGGGGTACTCAATTTACTTCTCAGTTTTGGAGGGTGTTTCAGCAGGGTCTTGGCACCCAAGTTCTTTTGCATTCAGCTTTTTACCCGCAGATAGATGGTCAGGCTGAGAGGACCATTCAGACCCTAGAGGATATGTAGAGGGTGTGTGATCTTGATTTCAAAGAAAGTTGGGATGAGTATTTGTCATAGATAGAGTTCGACTATAAAAATAGTTTCCATTCTAGAATTGAGATGGCACCATTTGAGGCTTTGTATGGTAGGAGGTGTAGATCTCCTATAGGTTGGGTTAAGATGATTTCCATTGATGTAGTGTTCAAAGCTATGGAGAAAGTTAAGTTGATTAGAGAAAGGTTGAAGACCGCTCAGAGTCGTCAAAAGTCTTGCGCAGATGTGAGGAGGAGAGATCTTGAGTTTAAGGTGGGCAATTTGGTGTACTTGAAGATTTCACCCATGAAAGGGGTGAAAAGGTTTGGTAGGAAGGGAAAGCTTAGTCCCCGTTATGTTAGCCCATATAGAGTCTTGAGCCGTGTTAGTAAAGTAGCTTATGAGGTTGAGTTGCCTTCAGAGTTGTCCTCCGTTCATCCTATCTTTCATGTCTCCATAATTAAGAAGCATTGGTGATTTCGTTGTGGTTGATCCTTCAGAGAGTGTTGATATTCAGGATAGCCTTTCCTTCGATGAGATTCCCGTGAAGATCCTAGATTTTCAGATCCGTAGACTAAGGAACAAAGAAGTTCCCTTGGTCAAAGTTTTGTGGCGGAACCAATTTGTTGAGGGTGCTACTTGGGAGGCAGAAGCAGACATGCGAGCCAAATGCCCACACCTCTTTTCTGCAAGTTTAGATCAATCTGAAAGTACCATTCTTCATTGATTCAGGTTTTCTAATCTAAAGTTCAGCTATGCATCTATCTTCGTATGAGTTCTTGCGATATCTGGAGTGGTCATGAGTGTAGGAAGATCTTGAATCATTTAGTAATTGTTTCGGCTGTGTGTACTCAGCTTTTCCTGTATTTCAAGCCTAACTAGTGACATTCGAGGATGAATGTTCCCAAGAAGGTGATATTGTAAGGCCCCGCAAAGTTCCCTCATAGTTTGAGCCATAGAGCATGTCGAGTGAGGCGTGATTCTGGCCCTAAAAGATTGAGAAGCTGCTTCCTAAGTGAGTAACATGTTAACCATATATAATTTCCTTAATTTCTAATTTTTATCACGTGGGAAATCTGATAAGCTTTCCATCGATATAATATTTTCCCAAATTCGACACTCGGGAAAGAAGTTATGGCTAATTTAAGCCTTAGTCGTTAAACTGCATCATTTAATTGTCTGGCGCATCGCGGAGAGGGTTGATTTGGCAATTTTCAATTTCGAGTGGAACCTTGTGATAGTGGCGCATCGCGGAGAAGTCTCAGGTCCCAACCAATGGGAAAACACGATGGCTCCGCATCGCAGCGGCTGCCAATTTCCCAATTGTCAAATTCCTATGAGCCACCGCGAAAAGTGTCACGTCGCGGAGGCCAATGAAATCGGGTTCCAGTTTAATTTTTCCAATTTCGCATAGATGTTTAAAAGGGTACTTTGGACCTTTTCCAAGCCTATAAAATCGTGGAATCACTAAATCAAAGCCATTTACAAGCATCTTATGAGGTTTTTCTCAAGTTTTTTCTCAACATAAACCCTAAGTATCCAAAACCTCTTCCAAGAACCTCAAGAATCCACCATGGATTTTCTAAATTGAGTCAAGATGCAAGGTTTCCAAGTGAAGGACCTCAAGAACCCTCATTCTAGAGCACGAATAGAGTTCCAAAAGTGAGAGTTCATCAAAAGCTTCTAATTCAAGGTATGTGGGGTTTGTGAACAAGGGTAACCCTTTCACCCTTGTACCCAAAAGGCTATTTACATCATGAATTTCTTGAAATATATGAAGTTTTTACATGAATTTGAATTGGGTTTTTCACCCATTATTATTAAATGCATTATATTGATATTTCTCATTAATTAAGAGTCAAATGGCATGATTTCTACTTGTTTTCTTGAGTATTTACAGCTGGGTATAAACCCCATGATTTTACTCCTTGATAAGCTAATATTTGCGTTGTTGAGATATTGAAGCATATGACTATATTGAGATTTTGGGATAATTTGCTGAAATTCCCAGATTTCCACATGATTTATGAATCTATATGCTATATATTATGCTTTTGATAAGCTTTAACTTGAGATTTAAGTATGGGTTAGTAAGCCCTATTTGAGACTTGTGAAATTAGGAACTCTTGTGCTATGAACACCTATGTTTTGAGTATTTTGAGGTGATTGAGAAATGAATTGACCTAATGGTCCTTGATCTTTGAAATCCACTTCACTATATGAGATTATTGATTTGATTATTAGGTTCATGGTGAACCATCTGATTATTTTAAAAGTGATTTTTTGTATGAGATGAGCGCAGATAATCTAAAGAGAGTAGTATTTAGCACCGAATGGGTAAGTTACTATGGTTTCTTACCCCAAAACTACGTGCCACCGTAGGTTGGGCCTGAGGCCGAGTTTATGATGATTATGACTAGGCCCAGGGCGAGTTTCGTTTAGTGATCACTAGACCTAGGCTATACTCCCCGGCAAGATTATGATGCTTCTCCCCAACGTGGGGTCTCTTCCTTAGGAGGACAAAATGTTGGGCTCCATGTAGCTCGCATGGTTTATGTCGGTTAAGAGAACCTCCCTTGACATTTAGAATTCGAGATCAAATACCTATTTTTCCTTCCCTATGAGCCATTTTCCTAAATGGTTGAATTTCAAAGATGTTTCCCCAACTAAAGTATTTTCTTGATGTGAGTTATTTCTTAAATGAAAGCATCTTCCCTTGTTATAGTACTTTTATAAAGCCTTGAGGTAAGTTGTTTCCATAAACTAGAATGCCTTTCCATTTTAGATGGAGTGATTTTTCTAAAGCTTGAGATGAGATATTTTCCTAAAGTGGATGAAATGCCTTCAAATATGTTTTCAAGTTATATGATTCCAAATTCCAAGTATATAAGTTCTAAATAGTTATGAAATGTTGAGCATTGAAGAAGTTTTAGTCTCCATGAGACTTATGCATGAGTTGAAAGTATTGTTTAAAGTCCCTTAACCTTTGGGTATTGAAAATAAGAGAAGATTTCAAATTTTGAGATTAAACAATGATGACTCACGAGATTTGTGTTACATGCTCCATTCTACATGACTTATGAGCTTTATATTTTATACTTGTTCAAGCCATATGAGTCATCTCATAATGCATACATGATTTGATTAAAGAAGATTGTTACTATTTTATTCATATGCATTCACCTCCGCATACTCAGTACATTCCAAGTACTAATCCACATATATGTCTATGTGCTACATTGTGTCATAATGTAGGTTCAGGTGCTCAGTCCCAGCCTTGCCCGTGATTCTTCGAGTGCATTGCCTACGTTTTCTGCAGTGGTGAGTCCTCATGGTTCGAGGATTGATCTTCAGATATTTTTCGTACTTGAGAGACTATGTTTTATCTTCAGTTCATTTTGAGTCAGTTGGGGACCTGTCCCAACGGCTCTCTAGATTTTGATTTGTAGAGGCTTGTCAGACTAGTGTCAAACTTGTGATGTGTCGAGGGTTCGATATTGTGGTTTTATTGAGATTTCTCTATATTGTGGTCTTATGGACCGAGTATCTTTTCCATATTTCCTTTCATGTGATATGACTATGCTAGTGTTGAGTCCATTCTTATCTTGAATTGAGTGTCATTGGTAGAAACCGGCTCTAAGGGTTAGCTTGGGGCTACTCGTACCCTTAGGCACTGTGTGACATCCCGGAAGACGATTTCAGGTCATTATAAGATTACTTATATCTTGCAACAGATAAGAAATCTGATGCAACAGATAATAAGTTTATTGCAACAGATAACTAGTCTGTTGCACGACTTTGACATTTTAATTCATACTCTCTCCATCTCAAATTATCCGTCCCAAATTGAGATGACACATTGATTAAAAAAAATAATTAATAACATGTCTAGTTTACCATAATACCCCTATTAAATAATGTTTACATTTTAATTTGAAGAAAAAGTAAATAATGCAAAAGGTAAAACATGAAATTATTTTTTGTCTCTTCTTGATTAATGAAAAAAGACAAGTAAAATAAGAAATCAAATTAGGAAATTTGGGACGGTTAATTTGAGACGGAGGGAGTATTTAATTTTTATTCTGTCTATTATCTTCTCAACAAACATGTCGACGATTGAACATAAGGAATAATTTTGAATCCAGTAGCAATAGCAAGAGTTGAAACATATTGGTTATCTGTTGGGTTTGCGGCAGGGGATGATTTGTGTTGTTCCAAACTGATTACTCATCTGTTGCAATAGATTACTTATCTATTGCAACAGATTACTCATCTGTTGCAACAGATTTCTTATCTGTTGCAACAGATTTCTCATCTGATGCTACAGATAATCAGTCTGATGCAACAGATAATCAGTCTATTGCAACAGATAAATCTTCTGTTGAAATAAATTACCCATCTATTTGATTCATGTTATGAGCTCTACAGAAGCATAAACATGAATCCAATAGATGAGTTTTCCGTTGCAACCGATTACTCATCTGATGCCCCAGATAAGTGATTTGTTTAAATTATGGACACTTATGTTAGATTCATGATCGGGTTCTATCCATTGTTGGGAAAAACTGCAGTAACTGTGTACCCAGATGACAAATTCTAATAAAAATCATAATTTTACTTACCAAAGTCACTTATGAAGTAATACCAAAGTAAAACGTGATGTAGAAAATAAAATTTGACTTAAGAAATTGATCAGATAACAGCAGTAGCGGTAACAACAACAACAACAATGGTCAACAAGAAGAAGATGAAAATGATAATGAAGTAGAAGATGATGATAATGAAGCAAAATATGATGAATAAAACAGCAGCAACAATGAATAATAATAATCGTGAAGAGAAAGAAAATAACAACAGATGAGAAGAGAGAAAAATGCGTCATTTTTTTCGTCAGTTTCTTGTTATATTAACTAACATTTGGATCAAAGTGTAAATTAAAAAACTTGTGGGTTATTTTCAAATTTCTCCAACTTTTTTAATCCATAATAAAGTAATTGTCACCTCCACTCAATTATTAAGACTTGTGTCACCTACACTTTATTTTAAAACTCTTTTGTCACCTACAACCCAAACCCCCAAGTATCTATAAGTAACAAATAAAGAGAAGGGGAGTTGTTTGGATGATAAACATCCCTTACTTTAAATTCAAAGATTGTAAATCGAAGACACTAAGATAGCAAAAGGAATGAAAGCTTCTAGGGTGAGATCAACCAAAAAAAATGAAAATTTTCAATTAATTGCCAAGTATATTTTGTGACTTTAATATGCTTGAGGTTTAAAATGGAGATTTAATATCCAACTTTTAATTTAGGGGTTTTAAAGTATGATATGATGATGGTGATAATGATACATGTAACATATTTTAAAATAAATTATTTAATATTGAACATTTTAAAATTACTTTGGGAAAAAGTAAACTTATTAAATAGTGGACACATGCCAATTAATTAGTGGCCAATTATTGTGAATTTGTTGGCCAAGTATCACATGACCAATTGTTAATTAATTAATTTCTAAGATTTTTTCTTGTCCACCATCACATCTTGTTGCTATAAATAGCACTTTATCATTTTAAGCAAAACATCCCAAAAAAAAAAGAATAAAAGCAGCATACGTTTCTCACTCCTAATATGTGTTCTTCCTTTTTCATTATCTATTCTTCCTGCTTCTTTTGTTTTAATTTCAACTATATAATTTTATTGTTGCCCTTCTATCTTATCATTAGAACTTGCTGGTTTATAATTAGTTTTGTTGATTCCTGTAGTCTCTGATTAATTAGGGAAGATTTGTTTAACTTTTGAATATCCTCTAATTAATTAGAGAAATTCTTGTTTAATCCTGAAGAAATATTTCACTTTGCGAAAATAGTTTCTTAGGACAGTGCCTAGTACAACTCAAGTATTTTATATGTTACTTAAAATATCTAAAATATCATAATAGTTGTTTAAGTATTATTATTATTATTATTATTATTATTATTATTATTGTTGTTGTTGTTGTTGTTGTTGTTGTTGTTGTTGTTGTTGTTGTTGTTCTTGTTCTTGTTATTATTATTGTAACTTGTGATACTATTATAGAAGAAATATTATTATTATTGCAGTTCATTTATTTTCACTACTGATATTAAAATTTGTTATCGTTTTCCAACAATCTAAGAAACTATGACAAGTAATACTAGTAACTCTGAAACTAATACCGATGCTACTCCTGCTTCACTTATTTTACCATATGCTAAACCATTTCCTGACGTATCAAATATTGAAACTTTTGCTAACGAAAATTTTAAAAGATGGCAAGAACGTATTTTCGCACTACTTGATATCCATGGTGTGGCACATGCTTTTCTACATCCACAACTTGGTCCTGACGTCGATAGTAAAATTCTAAAATCATGGCAATACGCCAATAAGGTATGTCGCCATACAATATTACAAAATATTTCTAACGAACTATTTGATGTATACTATAGTTGCAAGGAAACATAAGTTATTTGGGAAGCCTTAATCAAAAAGTTCACTGCTAAAGATGCTACTAAACAAAAGTTTGTAGTCGAAAGATATTTTAATTGGTAGATGAGTGATGTGAAGGAGATGGAAATTTAAATCAACGAAAATAAAAAATTACTTGAAGATTTGAAGGCCGAAGGAATTTCTTTACCAGAAAAATTTATTGCTGGGATATTGATCAAAAAATTACCTAACTCGTGGAATGACTACAAAAATACTCTTAAACATAAGCAAACAAATTTCACTATTGAGGAGATAGTGACTCACATCTTAATTGAAGACACCAAGGAATCATTTAAAGCAAAAGAACTTACACTCAAGGCAAACTTAGTGCAAAGCTAAAACAGCAACAACAAAAGATATGATAATAAGTCTCAAGGTTACAGGCCTAATAATCCCAACTTTAAGAAAAGAAAAGGCACTTGTTTTACTTGTGGAAAACTAGGTCGTTATGCCGCTCAATGTAGGCATAGAATAAGAAATAACAATGAAATAAGAAATCCTCCCAAAGCTAATTTAGCTGAAGGAGATGAAATAATTGCAGCTGTTATTTCTCAAGTAAATATGGTGGCACATATAAAAGAATGGGCAATAAACTCTAGGGCTACTCGACATATTTGTGCAAATCGAGAAGTATTTACCTCTTATAAATCAATAGGAGATGACAATAAAGTGGTCTATATTCGAGACTCAAGAACTGCTAAGTCTTGGGCAAGGGTAAAGTGCTCCTAAAACTCAGTTCGGAAAAAACTTTAGCCCTGATGGATTTGCTACATGTTCCTACAATGCGAGCAAATCTGATTTCTGTGTCTTTGCTTGATAAAGCTGGAATGAAAGTGTCTATTGAATATAATAAGATTATTTAGATAAAAAATAATGTATTTGTGGGAAAATGCTATTGTAACCATGGACTTTATGTACTTAATATTATTAATGATAATGCATCATCTTCTGCTGATATGATTGAGTCTATTTCTTTATGGCATGCTAGATTAGGACATATTAATATTAAATATATAAAGAATATGCAATCACTTGATCTAATATCTGGTTTAGATTCAAGTAATTTTGATAAATGTGAAATATGTACTGAAGCTAAAATTACTAAAAGTCATGTTTTCCAGTTAATAGAGAAGCGGAACTATTATCTTTGATTCACACTAATTTGGGTGATTTAAAACAAACTATGACTAGAGGTGGTAAAAGATATTATGTGACTTTTATTGATGATTTCTCTAGATTTACTAAATTGTATTTGCTTAGAAATAAAGATGAAGTTTTTGATGCTTTTGTATCTAATGAATCTGAAGTTGAAAATCAACTTAGGAGAACAATTAAGAGAATAAGATCTGATAGAGGTAATGAATACTTGTCGTTAAATACTTTTTGTGAAAAAGAAGAAATTATTCATGAAGTAACTCCACCTTATTCTCCTTAATCTAATGGAGTAGCTGAAGCAAAAAATATAACATTGAAGAAAATGATGAACTCTATGTTAATTAGCTATAATGCACCTGATAATTTGTGGGGTGAAACTATTTTATCTGCATATCATTTGTAAAATAGAATTCCTCATAAAATAACATGTAGAAACCCTTATGAATTGTGGAAAGGTTATAAACCTAATTTAAAATATTTAAAAGTATGGGGGTG
>NW_025891105.1:0-62771 GCF_002878395.1 Capsicum annuum
TTAACAATATAGAAGTGTTCATCTATCTTTTATTTTAACTAATTTTTTGTTTGGAAATATATATTTAAATTTTTCGATTGAAAAAAGTATATACTGTAGTACAGATTGGTAAGTTACAGACCTTTGTAGTATATAACTCACGTACTTGTAAATGTTGGGAAAATAAATATTCATACCCACGAAAAGAGTAATAACGACATCAAATATTATAAAAATTGGGTAAATATAATACCCAAATGGAGTGATATAAAAACACTAATTACAAATTGATGTGTCAAAAGACTACTACTCTTATAAAAGAAACAACACTCTTTTATTTTACACAGCTCACTATAATATTACTCCCACACTATTTTTCTCACAGACTATAGAATATTTATGGATTACTCTCTTATCTCTCTATTGATCTCTCTGTTTTGGCGTACTTTGGAATGATGGTGAATTCATCTATTTATAGATGAATGTCCAAAATTTTTCATATTGTGATACCAATTTTCAACTTGATCATGTTGCAACACCAACTTTCAAATTCATGTCTCCACATTAGGCATGTTGCAACACTAATTTTTTTATTTAATTATTTTTAATCCCACAAATCTCTCCCTTAATTTTGATTTTTTTTGTTCTTTAGTCCAAGACTTGATCTCAATATCTGAAAGTTTACAAACTTGAGAGGCTGAAAATACCTGCAACTTGATTATAAGATTTTATGTACTTGAGTTCTACCTTTTCATGAATATTTTTCTTTGACTTGTATACCCATTTGACTCCAATTGCTTGATGATCTTTAGGAAGAGTTGTTAACCCTAAGTGTTGTTCCTTTTTATCGACTGAATTTCTTCCTTCATGGCTTGTCTCCACCTTTCTTCTGTAATAGCTTCATCAAAATTCATTGGTTTACTGTCAGCATAGAGTCAACACAAAAAATCAAAATTAGTAACATCTCCTGTGTCATCAAAGAGTTCTTGGATGCTCCTCATCCTCTGTGGCCTTTCACTTGAACTCTGATCTTGAGAAGAAGGAGATGCAACATTTGTTGGTGAAGGAGGTGGGGTTGCATCCTGTGTAGGTGCCATGGTATCTTGCTCTTCTTCATCTCCAAAGTATGGAAGAAAATCATATGTTCTTTCTTCCTGAGCCTCTTGGCCTTCCCAATTTCACGACGCTTCTTCATCAAATTCAACATCACGACTGACCACCACTTTGTTGCTGCTTGGATTGTATAACTTGTAGCCTTTTAAATTAGTGTCATAGCCAATAAACACATACTTGATGCTTCGATCATCAAGTTTAGCTCTCCCTTGATGTGGAACATGAGCATAGACTGTGCTCCCAAAGATTCTCAAGTGCTTGACACTTGGATTTCTTCCGCTCCATGCTTCTTGAGGTGTTTGATCTCTCACATTTCTTGTTGGAGACCTGTTTCTTAAATAAACTACACATGAAACAGACTCGACCCAAAATTCTTTTAGCATATTTTTAGCTTTCAACATACATCTTACCATATTAAGAATTATTCTATTCTTTCTGCAACTCCATTTTGTCGGGGCGAGTAAGGTGCCATTAGAGGACGACGAATTCCATGAGACGTACAAAAGTCATTAAATTCTTTTAATGTGAATTCACCTCCTATATCGGACCTTAAGACTTTTATTTCATAGTCGCTCTCTTTTTCTACAAGTGCTTAGAAATTTTTAAAAGCAACAAAAGTTTCTAATTTTTGCTTCAAGAAATATACCCAAGTGCTTCTACTAAAATCATTAATAAAGAGTAAGAAGTATTTACTTTTACCAAAAGAAGGTGGATCAATTGGACCACACATATCAGTGTGAACAAGCCAAAGTGGATTAGTTACTCTTGACGTCGTTTCCTTCGAAAAACTCCTCCTTGCATATTTTTCAAGAAGACTAACTTTACACAACTGATTGGGATGATTGATTGATGGAATTCCATCAACTATGTTTTTGTCTCCCATTGATTTGAGAGCTTTAAAGTTCAAATGTCCAAATCACATATGCCAACACCACGACTCATCTTGCACATTAGCCTTCAAGCACTTTGCATTAATGGTTTTAAGATTCAAAGGAAATAATTTATTTTTTCCATATGCACTTTGGCAATTAAATTATTACTTGAATCTCTAAGCCAAAGATGCATATTTTTCACATGAACATCATATCCTTTTTTAAGAACTAGGCCCAAACTCAAAATATTATTTTTTAGTTTTGGCACATAGTAAACCTCATTGATCAATTTGTGATCTCTATTTTTACAGGATATCAAAATCGTACCTATTCCTTCAATTTGAATCTTTGAGGTATCTCCAAAAGACACATTACCTCTCATAGTCTTCTTGATCTCCACAAACTTGTCTTCGTATTCACACATATGATTACTTGCTCCATTATCAAGATACTACGAATTATAATTATCTATATCATCTTCTGTGAGTGTCATTAACAATGTTGACTCATCTTCTTCTTTGTTGTTGTCAACAAGGTTAGCTTTTTCTTTAACATTACTACAACATTTCCAAGAGTAATGTCCAAATTTATGATAGTTGTAGCACTTAATTTTAGATTTTTCATACCTTATTTCATTGGTACCTTGATAAGCTCCATGTCGTCTTCCTCCCTATTGTCTACGACCGCGGCCTCTGAATGTTAAGTGGTTTTTATCTTCATTATTGAATTTGTTGATATAACTTCTTCCTCTTCCACGACCTCCACGACAGCCATGGCCTCGCCATTGTCCATTTTCTCTGTAACTTTTTTCACCTCCAAAATCCTTAAAGGATGCCTGAGTTTTAAGAAGTTGCTCCAATGGCTCTTCTTTTCTTCTATTCATTTTTCTTCGTGGGCTTGTTAAGAACCTTCTAATTTCTCTACTGTCATAGAGTCTAAATCTTTATACATCTCAATAGCACACACCACATAATAAAATTTGGTTGTTAAAGAGCGAAGGATCTTTTCTACCACACGCACATCATCTACTTCCACCCTGTACCTTCTTAGTTGATTCATAACAGCCATCACTCTTGAACAAAATTCCAAAACGAATTTGGATTCTTTCATTTTTAAAACTTCAAAATTATCCCTTAGAGTTTGAATTTTTACCTTCTTTACCTTATCAACTCCTTGGAGAGAATTTTGTAAAATCTCCTAAGCTTCCTTTAAGGTGGTTGCATCAGCCACCTTCTAAAACATACCATCATTCAAACATTGATGGATGAGAGTGAGAGCCTGTTGATCTTTCTTCCTTGTCTTAATCAAGACATCTTTTTCATTTTGAGATAGAGTTTCCTCATTGGCGGGTTTTGTATACCCTTTGTCTATAATGGCTCAAACATCTTGAGATCCAAGAATGGCTTTCATTCGTAGGCATCATTTTTCATAATTTTCTTTTGTAAGACGGGGGTACTGAAAAGATAGTGGACTATTATTTTCGATGTCTCTGATACCACGATGTTGGAAAAATAAATATTCATACCTAGGATAATATCCACACAAAATAACAATAACATGAGAGTAACAACGATACCAAATATTATAATAATGGGATAAATATAATATCCAAATGGAGTGATACAAAAATACTAATTACAAATTGGTAGTGTCAAAAGACTACTACTCTTATAAAAGAAACAACACTCTTTTATTTCACACAACTCACTATAATATTACTCCCACACTATTTTTTCACAAACTATAGAATATCTTTGGATTACTTTCTTATCTCTCTATTGCTCTCTCTGTTTTGATGTACTTTGGAATGATGGAGAATTCATATATTTATAGATGACCGTCCCAAATTTTTTATGTGTGACACTAATTTCCAACTTGATCATGTTGCAACACCAACTTTCAAATTCATGTCACCACATTAGACATGTTGCAACACTAATTTTTTTATTTCACAGTAAATTCAAAAAGTGTACAATGAAGAATACTTGAATCAATAATATTATAATAAAGATTGCTATCGTCAGTCATTCCATGCTGCGTAGCATAGACTTGGTTATCTGGAGTAAATTCTCTCTTCTGTAGTATGCGTCGAACCTGTTGTACTCTATTGACTAATTTGAAGGGGTGAAAACGGTGAAGGCCTCTATGAATAGTTTAATGAAGAACATATACATAAAACAAATCACAAACTTTATGGATAATTTTTAACTCTTTTTCATTGATATAATTCCATGTTTGCAGAATTAGAAGTTAGGTGGAGAAGAAAAATAAGAGAACAACCTATTGTGATTAGAACCATTAAAAAGTTGCAAGCAGGGTGCTGATAATGTTGAAATTGTTGGGTTCGAAATCGAGATGGCGTCATGCATAAGCTTAAAATTTGCAAATCATGAGATGATAAATAAAACAATACAAATATATAAAATTATTATATGATTTGGTTAATTGGCCTACATATAAAACATAATATTAGAAAGCATAAAAACTAATTGAGATAAAATCTCTCCATAAACAAGACACTTTAAGGACTACATTGTGGATGCTATTGTGTTATGGTATGAGAAGGGGGATCTTCTATTTATAGAGTTCCAAAACCTTTCCTTCAAGAAAAAGATTTGACAAATATGGAAAGTTTTATGTTTTCCTTTTATGAAAAGTAAAAGTAATTATGGTATTACTTTTATTTTCCTTCTAAGAAAAACAAAACTTAAATTTGGTAAGAAAATTTGGATAAAAATCCTAAAAAATCTTCCCTTTTTGGCTTGATTTTCTTGTAAAATATTCTTGATCCTCCTTCTTCACACAATCTTCATATATCACTACTATTTACGATGATTTAAAGTTGATATGGGTTGAAAATTGGTGCCCTATGAGTTGAAAATAAAAGCATGGGTTAATATTATTAGAGCCCTGTGTAAATAAGTAACAGGATTGAAAGTGGAGTCTTGTGCATTGAAAGTGAGCACAGGTTAAGAGTGGAGCTCATGGATTAAAAGTAAATGCATGAGTTGAAAGGATGCCAAGTGTTAAAGCAAGTATGGGTTGAAAATTGAAGCCCATAAGCATAGGTTGAAATTTGATTTTGATTTTAAAGATAGATTAGCAGCAGGATCATTGAGAATTTGTTTGAAACTTTTTTCTCCACATGTAGCTTTTTTGAACATATATCATCATTATCATCAAATTGGTTTCAACTTTTATTTAAAACCTCTTTTAACATGTTTGATCTCGTCTCACCACACTATTGTACCTTTGAATCGTAGGTTTTGATACCACTTGTTGGGTTATAAATAGAGAGGGAGTCATACGGAAGCTTAAAATTTTCAAACCATGAGATGATAAATCAGATGACAAATAAAATAATATAAAAAATATAAAATCATTATATGATTTGGCCAATTGGGCTATATATAAAACATAATATTAAAAGCATAAAAACTAATTGAGAGAAAATCTCCCCATAAACAAGACATTTTAAGGACTAAATTGTGGATGCTATTGTGTTATGATATGAGAAGGGGTTTTCTTATTATAGAGCTCCAAAACTTTTACTTTAAGAAAAAGGTTTGCCAAATATGAAAAAGTTTTTCTTGATTCGAGGGTCTATCAGAAACAGTCTCTCTACCTATGAGGTAGGGCTAAGGTTTGATTACACTCTGTCCTTGCTAGACTCCACTTTATGAGACCATACTGGATATATTATTGTTGTTGTTGTTATTGTTGTACATTCTCATTTTCTTTCTTAAAAAAGGAAAGGAAGAAAAAATGTTGATTTACATTCTTAAAAGTTTGTTAGCAAGGTTATAACGGGGCTCATTCATTTACTTTCTCATGAACTCCTAGCTTTACCAGAGGCAACAAAGAGGGACTGGGAAGGTCGATCGATGATAACATAATAGAGAAGCTTTTCCCCTTGCTCCCCTTCCTTAAAGAAACAAGATCCTCAGGGTGAATTCACTTCTAACCTTCTTTACTTGTTATCTATCAACTTTCTTCATCGCAATTGTTGGTCCATCAGTAATCATGTCCCAAATCTCATAATTTTCCCCTTAAAGATATATTTCCATACTGTCCTTTCACTAAATAAAATTAGAACCATCAAAGAGTGGTGGTCGAGTTGTAGACTAACCTTTGCTGTGTTTAATAAATGGTGCGGAGTTCATCATAATCTATCTTAGGTGTTAACCCTTTCAGGATAACCTCGCTCTGATATCAATTGAAAGAGTATGCGACCTATTAATTTTACTTATAGTCACTTAAGAGTAACCTGAGAGTGAAATAAGTTCCCTAACATATTTCAACTATGTAGTGAACTATATAGTAAATGAGACTTTATTTTCAACGTGAAAAACACCTAGCTCAAAAAAGTGTGAAAAATCATGACTTATACCTCTACAGGATTTCACCTCAACTTTGATACAAGTACAACTAGCTCAAGACCATTCACACGTAGCCAAGCTCAGGAGTTACAAAAACTCCAAGCCATGTTCATGCAAATGGCCGTGTGTGAGTGTGTAATTAATTCATCTAAGGGATTCCATGTTTTAAAGTGTGAAGAGGGGCTTTGAAGTGTAAGTTTATTACATTACAAAGCCACCCAAGACAAAGGCTAGAATGGTCATTTTCCTTTTATTTTGTTGAGTACTATAAATAGACAATAATAAGGCTATTTCTTGAACTTAGTTCATTTTTTTATTATTGAAGAAACACAAGTCTTGTAATATTTTGAGAACTTCTCTCTCTTGTTCTTGAGAGTGAACCCAAAACTAGACAACAAAGTGTAGTAACACTTTTGTTGTTCTTTGGCTAGAAACTTGGAGGTCTTGAGGTTCATGAGTTCCTCTTGATTCAAGTAAGAATTTGGTGTAAATATGTTTTAGTCTTAGGGTCCTAATCTTCATGTTAGGGTTCTTAGATTCTAGGATATTTTGTGTCAAGTTACTATCCATAATTTTGTAATCTTATTGTTTGTATCTTTATATAGTGAATCCATGTCGGGCTCTTTCGATTCACTATAGTAATTGCAATCTTCTATTATTTATCTATCTTGTTGAATATTGTCGTTGTTGCCTTGAAAACCTAGAGAAGCCGAGTGGATCCTTTTATTCTCTAGTGATGTTGTTCTTGTTGTTCTCTTGATTCCTTGTTGTAATTTTGATCTTTGTATCATTTGGTATTAAAGCTCCAGGCTTGGTTTTGTTCTTACAAAACCAATCTTGGGAAGATTTTACCAAAAAGTGTGTTCTTGAACATTTTGGTCAAAAATTGGTCATAGATCTACAAAAGATTTTACTTGTTTAGTTTGTTTCTTGTGTTGGTCTCTTCCCCACCAACACAAAAAAGTGTCTAAATCTAAAGCTGAGCTTAATAAGAAGAGACTTGTTGTTGTGAAAACTTGAAGTGGCCTTGAGTTTGACTTGTGTTGGATGTTGGAGTGCCATTGTGGTGTATTGTAGTTTTGTTCTTAAAGGTGTTGATGTTGTGTTCATCTTAAAAGTTTCTCTTCATCCTATGTCTTAAAAAAGCAATATATCCAAAAAGGTTGCAAGACAAAATTGAAAATTTTGTTTGTGAGAAGACTTGCCAACATCACCTTTCTAGACTTAGACAACCACTTTTCCCTTAAAACAAGGAACCTTGTCTTGTGGAACTAGTAAGGTCAAACATCACCTTTTGAGTTTCAAAAAGTTGAAAAAAAAGGTTACAAAACTTTATGTTTCCCTCCCAATAACAAGTCATCCATTACACATGATATAAAGGGACCAAGGCTTCAAGTTGATGAACAACGTATATGGACTCGTGGCCAATGACATGCTACCACGTCACCCTAGTTACTTTTCACATGATAATTAAGCTCAAATTTGGATGTTATAGTTTCTAATTATTGATTCCTAGTTTTATCTAATTGACTTGAGAACTAATTAACAAACTAGTACATTCCAACTAGCCTGTCAATTAGCCCTTTGAAGCTTTGTGTTCGTGTCAACATTTGTTTGTGTAATTTTATCGTTTCAATACGTTGTAACTCTTGGCTCTAGTCCGATGAGAATTCTTTGAGTTTCAAACAATAATCCATTCCGAACAAGAGCGTACTCATACCTTAAGGATTCACGGGTTACTAGCCAATCTATAACACTTGTGGAGCTTAAGTGTGAGTGAAGCAAGAGAGTGTGAGTGAGGAGCGGTTTTAAACTGACTTTTTTGTTTCTTGTGTAGGTTATACCTTGACAATGAAGGGAACCACGTCTTAAATCGTATATTCTAATGAAATGGAGAATATGAGGGTCACTCTTGAGGCTATAACCCGAACTCTTAAAAGGTTGAGTACGGAAGTGGGAGCCATAGGGGGAGAAGTAACGACTATTAGTGGGAGGTTAGAACAAGTGGAGAGTCAAATAAACTCTCATCCTTCTACCCCTCGACATGTTTCCTCAAGTAGACATGATAGAAATTTCTCCGGCACCATTACTTCCGAAACATGGCCATAATTCTCAAATCCTTCACTAGTTCCACTAAATTCCACAAGCCAAATGACCCATAACCCCATAACCCGAGACTCCAATAGACCAACCCATTCCCAAACTCCTCAAGTTCTGCAAGAAGGACTTGGGCATCCAATACCTCCACTAAATCCAAACCCTCCCTTCCAAGCTCCACTAAACCAAATACTACCACCTCTACAAAATATAATTCATCCAAATCAAGTCCCAAATGTCCAAAACTGTCCCATCCACTTTGAGGAATATGGTAGAGTGGATTATGAAGGGTATGGAGCCTTTGATGAGACTTACATGAGGGAAGAAGAGATAAGAGGGGGATGTGTGGATCCATGAAGATACCGAGGGTATAGAGAAAGGGGAAACCGATACCAAAAGAGAGACGTAGGCATCAATACCATCAAATTAAGCCTACCTATCTTTAAGGGTGAAAGTGACCCCGAGGTTTATCTTACTTGGTAATTGATGTGCGATAAAGTGTTTCAAGTGAATGATATCTCGAAAGAGAAGAAGAGTTGTTATACCATAGCTCACTTTGAAGGTTATGCTAACACATGGTGGGAATACATCAAACGGTTTGGTAATGAGTTGATTGATGGACAACTACCACCATGGTTTTGGTTGAGGTATCTAATGAGGCAACGATATCTTCCCAAAAGTTATCGTCATGAGTTGTTTGCTAGGTTGTACAATTTGCGACAAGGGAATCGAAGTATGATGGCATATTATGATGAGTTTCAACAACTCATGTTGAAGCTTGATCATCGTGGAGTATAAATTAGTCATGACATTATTCGGTTTAAGTGTGAGTTGAACAAAGAGATCTCTACTTATTTGAAACTTCATAAGTTTGATACCGTCGATGGTATTTTCCAAGTGGCTATTGAGATGGAAAGGGAACTTAAAGAGAGGTCGTCGTTAAATGCAAAGGGACTATCGACCTCAGGTTAGCCAAGGGGAAAGGATATGGTTCAATCCTCTTCGGGTTGGCCAAAAAATAAGGACCAACCCGCCATTACTAGGCTTCCCGAGCCCAAAACAGTCCCCAAAATTCCTCCGAGGCAAGAAGTTTACAAGTATCCTAATCCTAAAGGGTTCCAATGCTTCAAGTGCCAAGGTTGGGGGAGTAAAGCCAACGAATTCCCTAACCTACGCAATGTAATCTTAAGGGAAGGTAGATTGTATTTTCTTTGTGAAGAAATGTGTATTGAAAGAGAGGAAAATGAGGTCGAGCCTCAAGATAAAGAGGAAATTGAGGGTGAGCCACATGATGATAATGATGGGGGAAGATGTTTATCCGCAAGAAGGAGATTGTGTTGTTCTGAACTTTTTAGTGAGGCGTTCCATGATTAGTAAGGCAATAGATGATCCTAGCAAAAGGGAGAATCTATTCCATACTAAGTGTCTTGTGAAGGGTAGTGTGTGCACTTTGGTGATAGAAGTGGTAGTTGTGCAAATGTTGTTAGTGTTGCTATGGTGAACTTCTTAAAATTGCCTACTGCACTTCATACTAGCCCTTATAAGTTGCAATGATTGAATGAATGTGGTGAATTAAAAGTCATGAGGCAATGTGTGATACGGTTTAAGGTAGGAAACTACCATGACGAAGTGCTTTGTAACGTAATACCAATGCAAGCGTGTCACTTGTTGTTAGGTAGACCTTGGAAATATGATAGGTCTTCGAAACATGATGGGTGGTCTAATCGATATACACTTAAGAAGGATGGCCGAAAGGTCACACTTCATCCACTTTTCCCTTCACAAGTGAATGAGTTGCATCAAAGGATGAGAGAATTGAAAGAAAAGGGGAAGAAATCCAAAAATAAAGAAAAGAAGGTGGAACCCATAGGTGGGGTAGTGGGGGTATCCAGAGCTGCCTCAAGATCAAATGGAAAAGAAAATATGGTGATGTTGGTTATAAAGAAGGAGCTCTTCGTGGATCATGATGAAAACACACCCATGTTTCTTTTGGCACATTGTTTTAACACTAACCCCACTAATTCTTCTATTTATCATTTGATTTCTCTTGTGTTGCAGGATTATGAAGATGGTTTTCCCAAAGAACTTCCAAAAGGGTTGCCCCCACTTTGGGGTATTGAGCATAAAATTGACTTTGTGCTGGGCTCATAATTGCCAAACAAATCGGCTTATAGAAGCAACCCTACAAACACCAAAGAACTACAATGACAAGTTAAAGAACTTCTCAACAAAGGTTATATCAAAGAGAGCATGAGTCCATGTGCATTTCCGGTATTATTAGTGCCAAAGAAGGGCAGAACTTGGCATATGTGTGTGGACTATCGAGCCATCAACAAGATTATGGTAAAATATCATCACCCTATTCCTAGATTAGATGACATGCTTGATGAGTCGAATGGTTCTTGTATATTTTCCAAGATATATCTTTGGAGTGGTTATCACCAAATTCGTATGCAACCCAGTGATGAATGGAAAACTGCCTTCAAGACCAAATTTGGTCTCTATGAATGGATGGTTATGCCATTAAGCCTAACCAATGCTCCAAGTACTTTAATGCGACTAATGAATCATGTGATAAAGCCTTTTATTGGAAAGTTTGTTGTTTATTTTGATGATTTCTTGGTAAATAGAAAATCCATAGATGAGTATGTATTGCATTTACAAAGTGTCTTTGATGTGCTTAGAAAAGAGAAGTAGTACGCCAATCTTGAAAAGTGTTCCTTTAGTGTTAATGAAGTTGTTTTCTTGGGTTTTTTTGTTAGTTCAAGAGGGGTCGAAGTGGATGAATCCAAGATAGACGCTATCAAAAATTGGCTAATCCCACAAACCATTGGTGAAGTAAGAAGCTTCCATGGGTTGGCTAGTTTTATAAAAGGTTTGTCAAAGGATTTAGAACCATAGCCGCCCCCTTGACCGAGGTTATTCGGAAAGACCAACCCTTCAAGTGGGGTGAAGAGCAAGATAAGGCTTTTGAAGCTTTTAAAGCTATGCTCATTTCCACGACTTTGTTATAGTTGGCCAACTTTTATAAGACGTTCGAAGTTGAATACGATGCTACTAAAGTAGGCATAGGGGTTTTTTTGATGTAATACTTAAAACCCATTGGTTATTTTAGTGAAAAGCTTAAGGGTGCTACTCTAAACTACTCCACGTATGATTTAGAGCTGTATCCCTTGATTAGAGCATTGGGCAATTGTCAACACTACTTGTGGCCCAAGGAATTTGTGATCCGGACGGACCATGAATCCTTGAAACACTTACGGGCACAAGACAAGCTTAACAAATGGTACGCCAAATGGACTGAGTTTCAAGTAACCTTCCCTTATATTATTCAATACAAGAAGGGTAAGGACAATGTGGTTGCCAATGCCTTTTCTAGAAAACATATACTTGTGTCTACTTTGTCTTCAAAGTTAATGGGTTTTGAGAGCCTAAAAGCATTGTATCCCGAGGATCCCTCACTTTTCTTCTATCTTTAGGGAATGCGAAGAATTGGGTAGGGATAAGTGGGTTTCAGATAGGGGTTTAAATCCTTATGCCAAGTTTGATGGTTACTTATTTAAAGGTAGACGATTGTGTGTATCTTCTAGCTCTTAGAGAGAGTTGTTTGTAAGGGAAGCTCACGATGGCAGTCTAATGGGTCATTTTGGGATTGACAAAACCCTCGGGATATGGGAGGAGCAATTCTATTGGCCTAGAATGCACAGGGCTATGGCTAGGATTTGGAGCCAAATGTGTAGATTATAAGGGAGCCAAGTCTCGAATCCTCCCTCACGGGTTATACACCCTGCTCCCCACTCCTTTAAATCCTTGGCTTAATATATCTATGTATTTTGTGTTAGGATTGCTGAGGACTAGACGAGGCAGGGATAGCATTTTTGTTGTGGTTGATTGGTTTTCTAAGGTGGCACACTTCATTCCTTGTTCAAAAAGTGAAGATGCATCAAGTGTGGCTTCTTTATTTGTTGAAAATGTTGTCAAATTTCATGATGTTCCGAGGACCATTGTAAGTGATATAGACTCTAAGTTCCTTAGTCACTTTTGGAAGTCAATGTGGGGTAGGCTTGGCACTAGATAGCTATTCTCTACATCTTGCCACCCACAAACTGATGGCCAAACAAAGGTTGTAAATAGGACTTTAGGTTCTATGTTATGATCAATGGTTAAAGGCAAAATGACTTCATGGGAGAACCACCTACCTTTGGTGGAATTTGTATACAATTGGGTTATACACTCAAGTACGGGAATGACTCCCTTTGAGTATGTATACGGCATCAACCCCCTCACCACTTTGGATTTAACTCCTTTGCCAAGTGATCTTATGATTAGCTTAGATAGAAGCAAGAAAGACAAATCCATGAAGAAATTGCATGAGAAAGTGAGGCAAAAGCTTGAGAAGAAAAATAAAGAGATTGCTAAGAAAGCAAATAAGGGGAGAAGAAAGCTTATTCTTGAACAAGGTGATTAGGTTTGGGTGCACCATAGAAAATACCGGTTCCCTTCACAAAGGAAAACCAAGTTGATGCCAAGGGGTGATAGTCCCTTTTAAGTACTTGAAAGAATCAATGATAATGCCTACAAAATTGACCTTCCTCCGGAATATCAAGTGCACAACACCTACAACATATGTGGCATCTCTCCTATTGCCATGGTTGAGGATGAACATCCATCGAATTTGAGGACAAATTCCTTTCAAGATTGAGAGAATGATACAAGTACAACTAGCTCAAAACCATTCACACGTATCTAGGCTCGAGAGTTACAAAAACATTAAGCCATGTTCATGCAAATGGCAGTGTGTGAGTGTGTAATTAATTTATCTAAGGGATTTCATGTTTTGAAGTGTGAAGAGGGGCTTTAAGTGTAAGTTTATTACACTCCAAAGCCACCTAAGACAAAGGCTAGAATGGTCATTTTCCTTTTATTTTGTGGAGTACTATCAATAGACAATAATAGGGCTATTCCTTGGACTTAGTTCACTTTTTTATTATTGAAGAAACACAAGTCTTGTAATATTTTGAGAACTTCTCTCTCTTGTTCTTGAGAGTGAACCAAAAACTAGACAACAAAGTGTAGTAACTCTTTTGTTGTTCTTTGGCTAGAAACTTAGGGGTCTTAAGGTTCATGAGTTCCTCTTGATTCAAGTAAGAATTTGGTGTAAATATGTTTTAGTCTTAGGGTCCTAATCTTCATGATGGGGTTCTTAGATTTTAGGATATTTTGTTTCAAGTTACTATCCATCATTTTGTAATCTTGTTGTTTGTATCTTGATATAGTGAAGCCGTGTGGGGCTCTTTCGATTCACTATAGTTATAGCAATCTTGTATTATTTATCTATCTTGTTGAATATTGTCGTTGTTGCCTTGAAAATCTAGAGAAGCGGAGTGGCGCCTTTGATTCTCTAGTGATGTTGTTCTTGTTTTTCTCTTGATTCCTTGTTGTAAGTTTGATCTTTGTATCAAACTTCACTAAACAACTTTGAGCCTCAGCAATAACAAATTACAAGACTTTCGTAATCTAGGTATTATATACTCTAACTCGTCCTATTCAAAGAAAACTCACAAACCTCCTAAGGTATATGATCCAAATTCTTTGAGTTCCCTAACTTGAAGTCAATAAACCTAACTCAGCTTATAACTCACTGAGACTAGAATTACATCAAAGCTACAACTCAAGAACTAACCCTAATACATAATGACTAAGACTCCTTATCTTTCTAAGCATCATGACCAGGTTCGACAAAGTGTTCCTTCAGACTTCAAGCTGCAGACTGCTAAGTCAATCTGTCAATTACCTTTTTTCTTTATAAGTGTATGAGTGATTGTAAAATACACTCCTTCTATTTAAACACAAATCCCTCAAGGAGTTTTTCATCAAACCAGACTTCTTCATTCTTCAAAACTCTTGTCTCCTTAGAGTTTTATTTTGAGTAAAACTCCTTCAGCTCAACCTCTCTTATCTTCATGTGATGTATTCAAACTCAAAATTTTCAATTCCATACGTGATAGTTAATTTGAGTTTATCATTTGTATTAGCTTATTCATTCCTGCAATCAAGCACTCTTGTCTTCTTTCATTAGTAATCTCTTTATGGACTCATCATCATTTATCTAAGCATCAGTGAAACACTTCAACTAACATGTTTCAGCTTATTTTGTCAAGGAAAAAGGATCAAATATACCATCGAACTATCAAAAATGGCTCATTTATGCCATCCATTAAAAGTTTGGCTCATTTATTTCTTCGCCATTACAAAACAAGTTCATCCATGTCATTATTATTTAATGGTGATTTTTTTAAAATAGCTTTGCCATCTGTCGCTAATTAGAGGTCCACGATTTTTAGAGCTTTCAGTTACATATGGCTATTCATTATGAATTTCTTCATTGGAATTTTTCGGTCATATATAACATTTACTTTTGTTTCCAATTTGCTTTTCACCCTCAAATTTTAGTACTATAATAATAAGAATGTAGTCTTAACTTTTAGTACTATAGTCAGATTTTTGGCTTATTACTCATTAAGTTTGTTCCTTTGATTAAAGAGATCATTTGTTTGCTATTTTATTTGAGAATTGAGTATATGCAAGCATTTGCAGATCAAGTTATAAAATTGGGAATAGCTTCTACCAGCTTTTAATCAACATGTTGAAAAGAGGAAATTCAAGAATTGATGTACCTGATTACTCATTCATATCAAGAAAATTTCAACTGATTTTTCCTCTTCTTAGGATAGAAAATATTATGTCTGATTCTTTGATATTAATGGGGAAGATTCATCCAAACGATGTTACTTTTGAAGAAGTAGAGCTGTTTATTTTTATGCTCGTGTAGGGGGGGCGTCTCCCATTCACTTTAGGAATAAATTGTGGGTTCAAATATAATTAAAATAAATTAAATAAAAATAATAATAACAAGAAAATTGGTGTTGCAACATGCCTAATGTGGTGACATGGATTGGTGTTGCAACATGATTGGCAAATTTGGTGTTGTGACATGGTGTTTGATTGTTTAAAGCTTGGACATTCATCTACAAAAAATATGAATTCAACATCATTCCAAAACACACCAAAACAGAGAGAGCACAAGAGAGAAAAGAGAGTACTCCACAGATATTTATAGTCTGTGATAAAAATAGTGTGGGAGTAATATTATAGTGAGTTGTGTAAAATATTGGTGTCGTTGTTACTCTCTTGTTATTGTTATTTTATGTGGATATTATCCTGAGCGGGAATATTAATTTTTCCTATATCATGGCATCAGAGCCATGGAAAATAATAGTCCACTGTCTTTTCAGTACCCCGCCTTACAAAAGAAAACTATGAAAAATGGTGTCTACGAATGAAAGCGATTCTTGGATCTCAAGATGTTTGGGATATTGTAGACAAAGGGTATACAAAACCCGCCAATGAGGAGACTCTATCTCAAAATGAAAAAGATGTCTTGATTAAAACAAGGAAGAAAGATCAAAAGATCCTCACTCTCATCCACCAATGTCTGGATGATGGTATGTTTGAGAAGGTGGCTGATGCAACCACCTCGAAGGAAGCTTGGGAGATTTTATAAAATTCTCTCCTAGGAGTTGATAAGGTGAAGAAGGTAAAACTTCAAACTCTAATGGCTGATTTTGAGGTTTTACAAAATGAAAGAATCCAAATACATATTGGATTTTGTTAAAGAGTGATGGTTGTTTTGAATCAACTAAGAAGGTACGGGATGGAAGTAGATGTTTTGTGTGTGGTGGAAAAGATCCTTTGCTATTTAACAACCAAATTTAATTATGTGGTGTGTGCTATTGAGAAGTCTAAAGATTTAGACTCTATGAGAGTAGAGCAATTGAAAGGTTCTTAACAAGCCCACAAAGAAAAATGAATAGAAGAAAAGATGAGTCATTGGAGCAACTTCTTAAAACACAAGCATCATTTAAAGATTTTGGAGGTGAAAAAGTTATATCAACAAATTCAATAATGAAGATAAAAACCACTTAACATTTAGAGGCCGCGGTCGTGGACAACGAGAAAGAAGAGGATGTGGAGCTTATCAAGGTACCAATGAAATGAGGTATGACAAATCTAAAATTGAGTGCTACAAATGTCATAAATTTGGACATTACTCTTGGGAATGTTGTTATAATTTTAAAGAAAATGCTAACCTTGTTGACAACAACAAAGAAGAAGATGAGTCAACATTATTAATGGCACTCATAGAAGATGATACAGATAATTACAGTTCGTAGTATCTTGATAATGGAGCAAGTAATCATATGTGTGGATACTAAGATAATTTTGTGGAGATCAAGAAGACAATGAGAGGTAATGTGTCTTTTGGAGATACCTCAAAGATTCAAATTGAAGGAATAGGTAGATTTTGATATCCTGTAAAAATGGAGATCACAAATTGATCAATGAGGTTTACTATGTTCCAAAACTAAAAAATAATATTTTGAGTTTCGGCCTAGTTCTTTAAAAAGGATATGATGTTCATGTGAAAAATATACATCTTTGGCTTAGAGATTCAAGTAATAATTTAATTGCCAAAGTGCATATGGAAAAAATAAATTATTTCCTTTGAATCTTAAGACCATTAATGCAAAGTGCTTGAAGACTAATGTGCAAGATGATTCGTGGTGTTGGCACATGCGATTTGGAAATTTGAACTTTAAAGCTCTCAAATCAATGGGATACAAGAACATGGTTGATGGAATTCCATCAATCAATAATCCCAACCAATTGTGTGAAGCTTGTCTTCTTGAAAAACATGCAAGAAGGAGTTTTCCGAAGGAAACCACGTCAAGAGCAACTAATCCACTTTAGCTTGTTCACACTGAAGTGAGTGGTCCAATCGATCCACCTTCTTTGGTAAAAGTAAATACTTCTTACTATTTATTAATGATTTTAGTAGAAAGACTTGGGTATATTTCTTGAAGCAAAAATCAGAAGCTTTTGTTTCTTTTAAAAATTTCAAAGCACTTGTAGAAAAAAAGAACGGCTATGAAATAAAAGCCTTAAGGTTTGATAGAGGAGGGAAATTCACTTTACAAGAATTTACTGACTTTTGTACATCTCATGGAATTCGTCGTCCTCTAACGGCACCTTACTCGCCCCGACAAAATGGATTTGTAAAATGAATAGAATAATTCTTAATATGGCAAAACGTATGTTGATAGCTAGATATATGCCAAAAGGATTTTGGACCAAGGTTGTTTCATGTGCAGTTTATTTAAGTAACAGGTCTCCAACAAGAAATGTGAGTGATCAAATACCTCAAAAAGCATGGAGCAGAAGAAATGCAAGTGTCAAGCACTTGAGAATCTTTGGGAGCACAGCCTATGCTCATGTTCCACATCAAAGGAGAGCTAAACTTGATGAACAAAGCATCAAGTATGTGTTTATCGGCTATGACACTAATTTAAAAGGCTACAAGTTCTACAATCCAAGCAACAACAAAGTGGTGGTCAGTCATGATGTTGAATTTGATGAAGAAGCATCATGGAATCGGGAAGGCCAAGAGGCTCAGGATGCAAGAAAGAACATATGATTTTCTCCCATACTTTGGATATGAAGAAGAGCAGGATACCATGGAACATATACAGGATGCAACCCTACCTCCTTGACCAACAAATATTGCATCTCCTTCTTCTTAAGATCAGAGTTCAAGTGAAAGACCACAGAGGATGAGGAGCATCGAAGAAATCTATGATGACACAGAAGATGTTACTAATTTTGATTTTTTATGTTGACTCTATGCTGACAGTGAACCAATAAATTTTGATGAAGTTGTTACAGACAAAATGTAAAGCCCCAAAATCGGTTCCCGAGATGTCACACGGTGCTTAGAATCACAAGTGACCCCAAGCTAACCCTTCTACTGGCATAACTCATAAGCAACTAAACAAAAAGTATAAATCTATACAAATCTACGAAAAATAACTCTTTTCTGAATATGATAGATACAAAACTAAATTTACAAGATTACAACTCTGCTTTTACAACCAAAACTGTAACAAAATACATCAACTTCTACTGACTGTCTATGAAGCCTCTACTAGTACTGACTGTAGGTAGCCGGCTCATGAATCCTGACTAACCCAACTCAATACGACTACAACAACAACAACAACAAACCCAGTGTATTCCCACCTAGTGGGGTCTGGGGGGGGTAAGATGTACGCAGTCCATACCTCTACCTCTGATGAAGTAGAAAGGCTGTTTCCGATAGACCCCCAGCTCAAGACACGAGATACCACACAAACACATAGTAAAGCACAGAAGCAGATTACATAACATAAATACGGCACCCATAAGTAATAAAAAACAGAGGAAAGCAGAGGAAAGCACACAGATTCGTAATAAAACATGGAACACGGAAGACGGAATCATAACAGGAATAAAACCCCCACCAAGTAATTCCCTACACTAGCGACCCAAACTGGCCCTAATCCTCTGCCGAAATTCGCGCCCTCCAGACCTTCCTATCTAGGGTCATGTCCTCGATGAGCTGTAACTGTTCCATGTCCCGCCTAATCACCTCGCCCCAGTGCTTCTTCGGCCTACCCCTACCCCGCCTAAAACCATCCAACGCTAGCCTCTCACACCTACGGACCGGGGCATCAATGCCCCTCCTCTTCACGTGTCTGAACCATCTCAATCGTGCTTCTCGCATCTTGCACTCCACTGAAGTCACACCAACCTTCTCCCGGATAGTCTCATTCCAAACTCTATCCCCTCTAGTCAGTCCACACATCCAGCGAAACATCCGCATTTCTACCACCTTTATTTTTTGGATGTGGGAATTCTTAACTGGCCAATACTCCGCTCCATACGACAAGGTCGGACGGACTACCACCCTGTAGAATTTGCCTTTAAGCTTGAGCAGCACCTTCTTATCATACAGCACCCCCGATGCGAGTTTCCACTTCATCCATCCCGCCCCAATACGGTGCGAAACATCCTCGTCAATCTCACCGTTACTCTGGATCACGGACCCAAGATACTTGAACTTATCCCTCTTACATACCTCTTGTGCTTCCAGCTTCACTACTACCTCATTCTCCCTCCTCACATCATTAAACTTGCATTCCACATACTCTGTCTTGCTTCTGCTCACCCTGAACCCTTTAGACTTAAGAGTTTGCCTCCACACCTCTAATTTGTCATTCACACCCCCTCGAGTCTCATCTATCAGAATTACATCATCTACAAAAAGCATACACCACGGCACCTCCCCTTGAATGCACCGCGTCAACACATCCATCACCAATGCAAACAAAAAGGGACTAAGAGTAAATCCCTGGTACAATCCTGTCAGGACAGTGAAATGCTCTGAGTCTCTTCCCGCCGTCCTCACCTGGGTTTTTGGTCCATCATACATATCCTTAATTACTCTGGTATATGTCAGCGGTACTCCACTCACCTCCAAGCATCTCCAAAGCACCTCCCTGGGGACTTTGTCGTATGCCTTCTCCAGATCGATAAACACCATGTGCAGATCCTTCTTCCACTCCCTATACTGCTCCACCAACCTCCGCACCAGGTGGATTGCCTCCGTCGTCGAGCGGTCGGGCATAAATCCTAACTGGTTTTCCGAAATAGACACTATCCGTCTCAGCCTCACCTCGACCACTCTCTCCCAGATCTTCATAGAGTGACTCAATAACTTAATCCCCCTATAGTTATTGCAACTCTGAATGTCCCCCTTATTCTTATAGAGAGGGACCATGGTACTCCACATCCACGCCTCGGGCATCTTTGCCATCCTGAAGATTTCATTAAACAATCCAGTCAACCACCTTACACCAGTCTCTCCAACGAACTTCCAAAACTCCACCGGTATCTCATCCAGCCCCGTCGCCCTACCCCTTCGCATCCTGTGGACAGCCTGTCTAACCTCTTCTACCTTAAAATGTCTACAATAGCTAAAATCCCGACACTCCTCTGAGTGCTCCAGTTCCCCTAACACAATAGCTCTATCCCCTTCATCATTCAAGAGCCTATGAAAATACGACTGCCATCTCTTCTTAATGTGGTCGTCCTCCACCAACACTCTACCATCCTCCCCCTTAATGCACCTCACCTGGTCGAGGTCACGACCCTTCCTCTCCCTAGCCTTTGCGAGTCTAAATAACTTTTTCTTCCCTCCTTTCTCCTGTAACCCTGCATACAAGCTCTCAAAAGCGACCGTCTTAGCTGTCGTGACTGCTGACTTCGCCTCCTTCCTCGCTATCTTGTACTCTTTCCTTTTTACCCGCTTCTCCTCTTCGTCCTTACTTTCCACCAACTTAGCATACGCCCCTTTCTTGGTCCCCACTTTCTTCTCCACCTCTTCATTCCACCACCAATCCCCCCGACGGTGCCCGGCCCAGCCCCTAGAAACACCCAACACCTCACTTGCATTCTCTCTAATGCACCTTGCCACCCTGTCCCACATACTATCCACGTCCCCCCTACACTCCCACACCCCCATTCCCGCCAACCTCTCCCCTATCTCCCACGCATTCACTGGCGTCAGGCTGCCCCACTTAATTCTCGGTCTATACTCCTTAGTCCTCCTCTTTTTATTCTTCTTTATACCCAAGTCCATAACCAAGAGCCTATGCTGGGTCGAAAGATTCTCACTCGGGATGACTTTACAGTCCTTAAACAACGCCCTATCCCCTTTCCTAAGCAACAAAAAGTCAATCTGAGTCCTGGCTACCGCGCTTCAAAAGGTGATCAGGTGCTCGTCCTTCTTCGGGAAGCCCGAGTTTACCACCACCAGCCTAAAGGCCCTCGCAAACCCTAGTAGGGTCTCCCCCTCGTCATTTCTCTCCCCAAAACCAACCAATAAATAGCTAATGCAAATTTGGTCTGCACGTTGATAATGATAAAAGTTACCCAGCCTGATAGGCTTGGTTCATGGAAAAAGATTGTTACAAGAAACATGAAGTAGATTCTACACTACTTATAATCCCCTATGCCATTAAATAACTTACTCGATTGGTGCAACTACATAGCATTTATAAAACCCCTCTTTTTCCAATCAGTAAGTTGTACACGGGGAAAACTGATTGTACCTCGCTTCATACCCTACTTTTGACATCTCGACTCTTTGTACCCTTTTTCGTCGAACTTTGGTTGAAAGATTTTCTTCCCAGACTACTTTTAGTATCTAACAATTGAATTGAAAAATAGAAAATGGCTTGGGAAGAAATGGGCCACACGTGTAGAATGCCATGATTCTGGTTACTTCCTAGAAGAAATATACGTTGCATATAATTGGCAAAGACTAAAGATATCATTATATATCTGTAGAAAGTACCTTGTCCAACTCCATTTTCAAGTGTTTAATTGTTATGGTACACAAAAATGAGAGCAGTCCGGTGCACTAAAGCTATCAAGGCTTGAACCCGTGACCTCCTGATCACATGGCAGCAACTTTACCAGTTACAGTACAGTATCGTACATATATAGGCAATACAAAAATGAATCATTTCGTAGAAACTCATTATTCCAAGTCCTTTGAAATGGTTAAAGTGATTCTATTTACCACCATGTTTTCTAGATAGAAAAATCTGTTAGCAGCCATGTACGATAAGTACTATGTCGGGTTCTCGCCTGTTCAAATTTCAGAATTTTGACACGGACTACACCACTAATAAAGACCAATGCGCCAATCTCCAATTTCTGAACCTGCGCAACAGAGTGAAGATCTCGAAAGTGTAGGGACTCATCCAGCCAAGCAGCCATGTACGAGAATTACCATGTCGGGTTCTCACCTGTTCAAATTTCAGAATTTTGACACGGACTACACCACTAATAAAGACCAATGCGCCAATCTCCAATTTCTTAACTTGCGCAACAGAGTGAAGATCTCGAAAGTGTAGGGGACTCATCCAGCCTATAGGTGACATTCAATTATGAAATATCATTTGCTAGCCTAGCCTTGAAGCGAAGTGAGTTATAATTTTCACCTGTTTCTCTTGATGCCTGAGAACGAATATCGCATTTGAAGCATCTTAGACCATCTCAAACTCAATACGACTGAATAAAGAAAATGCAACACTTCTTAAACTGTATAACTAACTCAAGCCCTTCAATCAAAAGGACTCATTACCTGCTGACTAGATGCCACGAACTGACTGGATCTGAAGATGTACACTATACCTTGTACCTACATTCCGAGAAAATGTAGCCCACATACGAATATGTGGGTCAGTACCATGGAAAATGTACCGAGCATATGGGGGTGCATGCACTAAGTAAAATAATATCTCATAATCGTCACTTAAAAATCATTCATACTAATTGCAAATGATTCACAAAGCTCGAGTAAATCTGAAATCTGAAGATATAAATCATGAATAGTAAAACACAAAATCTAGATCTTGTGAGCCATTACACTTAGTTCTAAAACTTGTGCCCTGTTTCTGTTCTCAAAACTCATAGGTTAAATGAATTCTGGAACTCATTATGCGTAGTAAATACTTTATCTTAAAGCTTTAAATCTATAAACTGTTTTAAGAGTGGGGGACATCTATTCAAGAGGTTCTTCTAACCGACATGTACACCATGTGAGCATCCATGATGTCCTACGACTTGCCCCCATAAGGTTAGGGTTGTTCTACCCTTGCCATCGGAATAGAACAATCTCATCTCAGTGATCACTATCTCAGTCATCCACGTATAGTGGGAATAAATATCTCAACCTACGGTGGCACGTAGTTCTGGGGTATGAAACCATAGTAACATACCCAACTCGGTGCTAAATACTACTCCCAATACTATGCTCAAAAATCTCAAGAAAATCCACTTTAAAGGTAATTTCATATTTCATTAGGAAATCAATGATAAAGTCTCTAATCTCGTTTCATAAAGTGGATTTCAACTCTATTGTGACCAAAAGTCAAATCTATCTAAATTGCTTCCAAATAGTCTAAACATGGGTGCATGTAGCATATAAAGTCTCAAAAACATCAATCTCAAAGAGGGTTTAATGACCCATATATCAATACTTTGACAAAACATCTCAAAGTTCATGCTTTATATCATAAGCATGCATAATTCATTTAAAAATCTGGAAATTTCAGATTTAAGAATAATAACAACATCAAACTCATGGAATTTTTCTTCTAGGCATTTAGAAATATCATAATCTCTTGAACAACAACATGGTATATAAAATAATATTTCAAATTCATAGTAAAACATGTAAAATCATGTATCTTTCGTAATTATATAAATATTTTGGGCACAAGAACGAAAGGGTGTTCTTGTTCATAATCTCACATACCTTTATGGTAATGGATTCATTGAAAGATTGGACCTTCAAGCTTGATTGAAAGAATCCTTATAGAGAACTTTGAATTCAGAGCTTAACTTCTTGATTCTTGAGAGGTAAACTTAGATTTTGTTCTTGGAAAAAGGAAGGGTTTTGGATCTTAACTTAACTGATTTAGGGCTTAGGGATTGTAATTATGTGTTTAAAAACCCCTTATCAATGATTTGAAGTGATTAGGGACGGTTTAGGGGTGTGAAATGACTTCAACACCCTTGATATAAGTCAAAACGGAGTGTTTTTGGCACTTGGAACTGACTTAGTCGGCGCCCAAGTAATCGCACAAGCCAGGTTGGGCGGTTCCTAACCAATCACCTAAGTTTGGTTGGGCGGCGCCTAACCAATCGCATACCCTTATTGTCTCTCACAAAAATGGGCATAACATTTTGCTCGGGTATTGGATTAAGGCAAAATTGGTACTGTTGGAAGGCTATTTCGATTCTCTAAAATTTGGTGGGTCTAAATATGAAAAAATACCACATAACATCAAGTTACGCTCATTTAAAGATGACCCTTGCAAAATAAAATACTAAAACTTGATGGATTCAAAAGCTCTTAGCTTGCATTACCTTAAGTGACTCCTATGAACGCGTTAAACACATCATAAGCTCTCTTTTCACTAGGATACTCATTGTAAATGATGTACTCAAATATGAATTACAAGATTAGAGGTTTCACACATAGGAAGAACGGTTTGTTTTCTAGTTTAGAAGTATATGGGGTATTACAATATCTCCCCCTTGGAATCATTCATCCTTGAATGATGGGTAGAAACTTATTGAAACATTAAGGTATGGAATAATGTGTCTTCTAATAAAGAATATAGCTAAGCTGAAACTTTAGAAATTCTATCATGAATCTGAATTCTAAGCTAACTTGACTTACTCACCATCAGGAACTGATTCATGCTGGGAGTTTAGAACTCACTTGAGATTTCCATGATACAATCATTAATATAGAACTGCGATGTGATAAATTATTCAGGCACGAATCATGAGACAATGAGACAAAGATTGTACAAGGGGTGCTACACTATCTGAGTTGGTATACTTGGAAAATCAAGGCTATGCTCTGAGCACTTACGAAGTGAGTCATGACTAAATAGTTGAATCTTAAACATGATGCTTGGACTAAACTGAATTTGCAACTTGCATGGACATGAATGAATTACCTCAAGAATAGGAAAGATACAAAAACCATGGAAACTTATCTGTCTGATTACTAAACTAAATTGCTGGCTTTACGGACTGAATTATATTGAAAGCTTATACTCAACTAGAATATTTCTTTAGCACTCTTAGCAAGAAGTTATAATAACATTAGGGAAAAAGAATCTTGGGTATGATCAGAGTAAGATATCTGAAGAAGGAAGTCTCAGTATAGCTATAACTTTGTAACATGTAACATAGGTTTCTTAAACATAAACTAGCTTAGAATTACTAGGCCTGATACAATGCAACTGCTAATTTTTCAAGCTTAGAAACACTTCTCAAATACTCTTTTCAACTGTACTTTCTCCCCTTTAATACCATGCTCACACGGCTTCATATAACTTCATATACTAATGTCTGATCTAAACTAAATTCTCTCACCATGTTCAAGCCTAGCTTGAATCACAACTTACTACACATAACATTATAACACTAGTATGAACCATGAATTCAATACCCCAATCATTTTCACAACTTTTCCTCTCTAAGATGATTTTTCTTATCACTTTAATGACTAACTCTAAACTCTTACTGTGGATTCATTAGCGTATATTGCCTTCCTCCACTTACATCCCAACACGACATTCAAGCCTATCATTATAACCACATATGAACTTCAAGGCAAAAACTCATAAAGGTTTACTCCTCCTTGTCTCTAAACCTCTATCAACAACAACATTCTTGCACTATTCTTAAAAACATACACATAAATTTTCTACTGACCATAAAATGTATTAAAGACTTGGCCTCAACCTTACTTCACACTTATAGCCTTAGCTAAAATGGGCATATGACGATCTTTTCTCAACAATAAATATTTACTCTCTCCCATCTAAACAACTATTCATCATCACTATCTTAACGTAGGAAGAGGTCTCAGAAGGAATAACACATAAGGACCTGAAGCACAAAAGAATACTATACATAACTTTAACACTTAACTGAGGCCTGAGGAATAGAATGTCAAAGGTATAGATTTATTAAAGAGATCTAAGATGAGGGCATACATGATATAAACTGTATTTCACTAGGATCATGACTTTTTGAGAACTGATCATACTCTGGAACATGAGTTCATACTTATCATGAGTGGTTCAACATAAGATTGGAGTTCATAGATTTCTGAGGAATGACTCAAATCATAGACTGAAGTTGTTACTTACTTGCTAGAAATCGATAATGGATTTGAGTACACATAAAGTGTATAAGCATTGGCCTTTGGTATGGATCTATCACGCATGCCATGAATCTGATGTGATAAAGATTGAAATCCAAGGAATGCTCTAGAGGAAGAAAGGATCAATATCTCATGGCAACTCTTGTTGACATATAACACAATCTAACTCTCAAAACTTGGTTTGGTTCTTCACTCTACCATCTCCCTCTTAGATCAAAGATGATATTCTAAGTCTATGGAACCCTTTACTAACTCTAATCTAAACTGCAATCCCTTTACTCCAGGGTCTGGGGCATAATAATACCCATAAATAATAAACTTACCCTGAAAGACTGCACCTTAAAGTGTAAAACTCACTGCTAATACTTCATTCTAAGATACAACTTTATCTTTCTATGTCCCCAATATTCATCATCTAATAACTTGAACACTTACTAACTTAGAATCTTCAGGATTATCACCATACTATGAGTTCACACAAACTAGTTGTTCAACTCTACTTTCTATTAGCTCAATCTTTAAGAAACTCAACTTAGGTTCCAACACTTAACACAGATATCATCAACCATTAATGAACCATACTACTTCTGTCATAGCCTACCAATATTGCATCTCCAAACTTATATCTCTAGGCCATGAGAATCAAGACCATAACAAAAGGTTCAACACTATCCATCAAAACTCTTTAACTTGACTATTTAGAACACCATGTACCATCTAACTAGTCTTTCTCCACCTAGAAACTCAACGTTACTACTAACCACACACAACATGTCATAATCCTCGAAAATAAAGCAGCCTCATATTACCTTATGCATACTTCTACATCATTCATACAACATCATACTTAATCTCAAATCAACAAACTTACATTCTTGCATTCACTATTTCAAGCCTATTGGTTCACCTCCATACAGCTAGCATTACTAACCAAGAAATTGTTATTTCCACCTTGATGATCATCTACTATTCAAACTTAGTATCTAGTGCTAGGCATGATTAACAACAAAACCTCATATACTATTCTCACTTGGAAACTATAAAACAAAGCATCAAGAAACACTAGCCCACTAGAATATCATAACCACAATAATTGATCAATAATCGTATGGCCTATCTTATTTACAATCCATTATCACATCCTCCTTCTACACATCACTACCATTTACCCATCCATACACCTAAACTTCTTTCATAGTTCTATAAGTTTCAATTAAACTTCCTCTTACAATCTCAGGAAAGCCTAAATTAGCAATCTCAACCACCAAGTACTTCCATCAAAACCTATACTTTCCTAGCACAACAAATACCATCAATAACTCTTTTCATACTTCAAGCAAACAACAATCCACCTTAACTAATAATTTCTTTCTCTAACTTCACTAAACTAACAAACAAGGGTATATCACTTCATTACTAATTCAATCATAAGCAAAACTTCAGCTATACATATTCAATAAATCGCCCTTACCATCATTCTTGCCACTATACTTCTAAACCCACAAGTTTAACTAATACAAGACTTTCAACTAAACGTTACTAATTTTGTCACTACACAGAAACCCACACCTTCAACTAACACCAGAACAACAAGATAAACAACAAGTTGCTAGTGAATCAAAATAGGCCTCACACGGCTTCACTAAACTTTGGTTTTTTTTTCACAAACATAATGATAACAAGATTACATAATACAAGAGATAGAAACTTGACACACAACATTCAATGATATAAGAATACACCTTAATCTATCTTAATTGAATAATTCATAAGAATGAGGGCATAACTTTAAATTTGAAGGACTTATAACACACTAAAAGGCTCCTCTCAAGCCACTTTATGAAACTTTTGAAACTTCTGCCAGCAAATATAAAAGCACTATCTGGGGAGAAAATTGGAACTTACCAAACATGTTACCTCAAGAACAGTACATAGATAGAGAAGTGTAGATTATCATTATGGATATTGAGGAGAAATTTGAAAGCATATCTGACTCGGGCTTAGTGCACGATTTCTACAGGCCTGATAAAGCACTTCAGTTTTTGAAACTAAAGTACTAATAGAATACTTTTGTAGCTCTCTTACAATTCCATAACTATCTATGGAGAATTAAGCTCAACTGTTTCTGATCCTTGGAAATAAAGCAGAGATAGCCTGACTAGGGTAAGATGAGAATCTATATAAGTTTCTCAGAGAACTTTTCTATAGCACGATTTAAGACTTGAAAGAATGGAGATATTTCCTAAATGTCCTGTAGCCTCTCGAAGAAAAGTACAGATATCTCTGTACCATTCCGCAAGACTCTACTAGACATGGCTTCATAGACACCCTAGGACACTTGAACTCTGTGCTATGATACCAAGTTTTTAATGCTCGAAAATCGGGTCCCGAGATGTCACACGGTGCTTCAGATCACAACTGACCCCAAGCTAACCCTTCTACTGGCATAAATAATAAGCAACTAAACAAAAAGTATAAATCTATACAAATCTGCGAAAAATTCTGAATATGATAGATACAAAACTAAATTTACAAGATTACAACTCTGCTTTTACAACCAAAATTGAAATGGAATACATCAACTTCTACTGAATGTTTATGAAGCCTCTACTAGTACTGACTGTAGGTAGCCGGGTCATGACTCCCGACTAACCCAACTCAATATGACTGAATAAAGAAAATGCAACACTTCTTAAATTGTATAACTAACTCAAGCCCTTGAATCAAAAGGACTCATCACCTGCTGACTGGATGCCGTGAACTGACTAGATCTAAAGATGTACACTATACATTGTACCTACATTCTGAGAAAATGTAGCCCACATACGAATATGTGGGTCAGTACCAAGGAAAATATGCTGAGCATATGGGGGTGCATGCAATAAGTAAAATAATATCTTATAATCATCATTTATAAATCATGCATACTTAATGTAAATGACTCACAAAGCTCGAGTAAATCTAAAATCTGAAGATATAAATCATGAACAGTAAAACACAAAATCTAGATCTTGTGAGCCATTACACTTAGTTCTAAAGTCTGAGTCCTATTTCTATTCTCAAAACTCATAGGTTAAATGAATTCTGAAACTCATTATGTATAGTAAATACTTTTTCTTAAAGCTTTAGATCTATAAACTGTTTTAAGAATGGGGAACATCTATTTGGGAGGTTCTTCTAACCGACATGTACACTATGTGAGCATCCATAATGTCCCACGACTTTCCCTCATAAGGTTAGGGCTGTTCTACCCTTGCCATCGTAATAGAATAATCTCATCTCAGTGATCACTATCTCAGTCATCCATATATAGTGGAAATAAATATCTCAACCTATGGTTGCACGTAGTTCTGGGGTACGAAACCGTAGTAACATACCCAACTCGGTGCTAAATATTACTCCCAATACTATGCTCAAAAATCTCAAGAAAATCCACTTTAAAGGTAATCTCATATTTCATAAGGAAATCAATGATAAAGTCTCTAATCTCGTTTCATAAAGTGGATTTCAACTCTATTGTGACCAAAAGTCAAATCTATCTAAATTGATTCCAAATAGTCTAAACTTGGGTGCATGTAGCATATAAATTCTCAAAAACATCAACCTCAAAGAGGGTTTAATGACCCATATATCAATACTTTGACAAAACATCTCAAAGTTCATGCTTTATATCATAAACATGCATAATTCATTTAAAAATCTGAAAATTTCAGCTTTAAGCATAATAACAACATCAAACTCATGGAATTTATCTTCTAGGCATTTAGAAATATCATAATCTCTTGAACAACAACATGGTATATAAAATAATATTTCAAATTCATAGTAAAACATGTGAAATCATGTATCTTTCATAATTACATAAATATTTTGGGCACAAGAACGAAAGAGTGTTCTTGTTCATAACCCCACATACCTTTATGGTAATGGATTCATTGAAATATTGGACCTTCAATCTTGATTGAAAGAATCCTTGTAGAGAACTTTGAATTCGGAGCTTAACTTCTTGATTCTTGAGAGGTAAACTTAGATTTTGTTCTTGGGAAGAGAGGAGGGATTTTGGATCGTAACTTGACTGATTTAGGGCTTAGGGATTGTAATTATGTGTTTAAAAACCTCTTATCAATGATTTGGAGTGATTAGGGACAGTTTATGGGGGTGAAATGACTTCAACACCCTTGATATAAGTCAAAACGGAGTGTTTTTGGCACTTGGAACTGACTTAGGCGGCACCCAAGTAATCGCACAAGCCAGTTTGGACGGCACCTAACCAATCACCTAATTTTGGGGTGGCGGCGCCTAACCAATCGCATACCCTTACTGTCTCTCACAAAAATGGGCATAACATTTTGCTCGGGTATTGGATTAAGGCAAAATTGGTACTGTTGGAAGGCTATTTCGATTCTCTAAAATTTGGTGGGTCTAAATATGAAAAAATACCACATAACATCATGTTAAGCTTATTTAAAGATGACCATTGCGAAATAAAATACTAAAACTTGATGGATTCAAAAGCTCTTAGCTTGCATTACCTTAAGTGACTCCTATGAATGCGTTAAACACATCATAAGCTCTCTTTTTACTAGGATACTCATTGTAAATGATGTAATCAAATATGAATTACAAGATTAGAGGTTTCACACGTAGGAAGAACGGTTCATTTTCTAGTTTAGAAGTATACGGGGTATTACACAAAAGGTAGAGACAAGCTATGGAGGAAGAAATTTAGTCAATAGAAAAGAACAACTCTTGGGGGTTAGCAACTCTTCCTAAAGATCATCAAGAAATTGGTGTCAAATAGGTATACAAGACAAAAAAGAATGCTCATGGAAAGGTAGGGAGATACAAGGCAAGACTTGTGGCTAAAGGCTATAATCAAATATATGGCATTGACTATGAAGAAGTATAGGCACCTATTGCTCGCATAGAGATGATACGTCTACTGATCTCTTTGGCAGAACAAATGAAGTGGAAAAACCATCACCTAGATTTTAAGTCAGCATTTTTAAATGGTTATCTTGAATAGGAAGTCTATGTTGAACAACCATTGGACTTTGTGGTCAAGAATCACGAAGATAAAATTTTAAAATTGAAAAAAGCTTTGTATGGATTGAAGCAAGCTCCATGAGTGTGGAATAGTCGCATTGACAAGTATTTTTAAGAAAATGGGTTTACTCATTGTCTCCGTGAATATGCTCTTTACATTAAAGTTCATACTAATGGAGATGTTTTGATTGTTTGTCTTTATTTTGATGATCTTATTGTGATGGGTAATAATCCGTGTTTGTTTGAAGCTTTAAATAAAACTATGCCCCTTGAATTTGAGATGACAGACATAGGTCTCATGTGATATTACTTGGTCCTAGAAGTGAAGCAAATGGAGGAAGGCATCTTCATATTCCAAGAAAGCTATACAAAGGAGATTTTGAAGAAATTCAACATGTTTTATTGCAATCCTATGAACACCCTAATGGAAAGTGGAACATAATTATCAAAGTTTAATAATGGTGAAAAAGTGGATTCCATTCTTTTCAAAAGTTTCATGGGAAGTCTAAGGTACTTGACCTGTACGAGACCAAATATACTTTTTGTTGTTGGAGTAGTAAGTTGATTCATTGAAGCTCCTACCTCCACTCACTTGAAAGTTGCTAGACGAATTCTTCGTTATCTAAAAGGTACGATAGATCTTGGACAATTTTATTCTTTTTATGATGCTTTCAACCTTGTGGGATTTTGTGATAGCGATTATTTGGGAGATATGGATGATAGGAAAAGTACATCAGGTTTTGTGTTTTTCTTAGGTGATTGTGTTATTTCTTGGAGCTCAAAGAAACAAACCACTATTACTCTCTCAATGTGAAAAGCTGAATATGTGAAAGCAATGTCATGTACGTGCCATTCCATTTGGTTAAAAATATTATTGAAGGATCTTAACTTACCCCAGACTGTAGCCACAATAATTTGTGTTGATAACAAGTTAGCATAGGCTCTTTCCAGGAATCCAGTATTTCATGATCGAAGTAAGCACAGAAATACAAGGTATCACTTCATTAGAGAATGTATTGCCAAGAAAGAGGTAGATCTCAAGTACGTAAAATTTCATTATCAAGTTGCAGATATTTTCACAAAGCCTCTCAAGTTTGAAGACTTTCAAAGATTGAGATCAAGTCTTGGAATGAGGAAGAAAAATCAAAATTAAGGGAGAGATTTGTGGGATCAAATATAATTAAAATAAATTAAATAGAAAAAATAATAACAAGAAAATTGGTGTTGCAACATGCCTAATACGGTGACATGGATTGGTGTTGCAAAATGATTGGCAAATTTGGTGTTGTGACATAGTGTTTGATTGTTTGAAGCTTGGACGTTCATCTATAAAATAGATGAATTCACCATCATTCCAAAACACACCAAAATAGAGAGAGCACAAGGGAGAAAAGAGAGTAATCCACAGATATTCTAGTCTGTGAGAAAAATAGTGTAGGAGTAATATTATAGTGAGCTATGTGAAATAAAAGAATGTTGTTTCTCTTGTCAGAGTAGTAGTCTTTTGACACTACCAATTTGTAATCAGTATTTTTGTATCACTCTATTTGGGTATTATATTTATCCCGTTATTATAATATTTGGTGTTGTTGTTACTCTCTTGTTATTATTAATTTTTGTGGATATTATCCTGGGTGGAAATATTTATTTTCCTAACATAAATTTCATAAGTTTTTTGTTATCCATTGAGTTTAATTTTTTTTGAAGCCTTTTGTTATGGATGAGTCTTTATTCTCAACATCATATCTGACGTTCTTAATATTATATTACTAAAATTTGAATACAAAAATTAAATTGAGAACAAAAGAAAATGTTATATATGATCAAAAAATTTCAATGAAGAATTCAGAGTGAAAAGCCAAATAGAACAGAAAAATCCAAAAATCATGGACCTCTAATAAGATAACACGTAGAAAAGTTATTTTTTAAAAGCCACCCTTAACAAATAATGGCATGGCTGAACCTGTTTTGTAACAGTGATGGCATAAACGAGCCAAACATATAACGTATGGCATAATTGAGCCATTTTTTATAGTTTAATGGCATATTTGAGCCTTTTTCCTTTTGTTTGTTAGAGTTGTGACCCAAATTTCATTGGTTCGGCCTTGAAATCGGTCCGATCCTGGAGCCCACCACTGATCCTGATAGACCTATATGTTTTGGGTCCTAGGACTTATTTGTACGCACGTACTATATAAATGCGATTTAGTGGGTTATTTTCGTTATTCATAAAAATACGTCATTGAGATAATTTGTCTCCACATTGTACTCTCCCTCCATTATAGTGAATTCCTCTGCCTCTGCCCGTGATTTTTCCCGCAAAGATTTCTACGTAAATCTGTGTGTTCTTTTTTTCCTTTTGCTTGAGGTTTGCTTATTCTGTCCGAATCATATCAAACAGGTATAAGAGCTTGATCAATTGTTTGTTTGGAGATGGCAACCATGAAGTATGATATTCCGCTATTGGATCGCAACACTAGATTTTCATTATGGCATGTTAAGTGCGAGTTGTGCTCATATAAATGGATTTGAATGATGCTCTATTAGGGTTTGATAAAATACCCTTATCATGGATGGATGAGGACAAACACCGTAAGGATTAGAAGGCTCTATCTCAGCTCCACCTTCATTTACCCAATTAGAATCTACAGGATGTTTTGAAGGAGACCACTACTGCTGTATTTTGGTTAAAACTGGAATCACTGTGTATGACAAATATCCTAACAAGTAAGTTGTATCTCAAACAATGACTTTATTCTCATCGCATGTCTGAGGGTAAATCCTTGGAGGATCACCTATTTGCATTTAAAAAAATCGTCTCTGATTTAGATACGTTGGAGATGAAGTACGATGAGAAAGATCTAGGGATAATTTTGTTGTATTCGTTGCCTGTATTATCATACACGACCTTTAGGGATATGATTTTATATAGTCGTGATACCCTAACCATAGATGAAGTCTATAATACGTTGTTCTCTATGGAGAAGATAAAGCATCTTGTGAATGGGTTGGAGACTCAAGCAAATGGTCTCATTGTTCGAGGAAGAAATCGTGAAAGGAATTCTGGGGGTGAAGATAGAAATATATCAAAATCCAAAAATAGAAACAAACCCTGTAATTATTGCAAGAAGAAGGGTCATATCAAATCCGAGTATTAAATTTTACAAAATAGAGAGAAAAGCGAAGCTCCAAAACATAAGGAAAACCAACCAGAAAAGTTTGGTGAAGCCAATTTTATTAAGGATGGCGGTAGTGATGAAGAAATATTAGTAGTTTCTGATGGTAACTCCAAACCCTGTGAGGATTGGATTCTTGATTCAGCTTACACATTTCATATGTGTCACAATAGGGATTGGTTTACAACGTATGAAACAGTCTCTAAAGGTGCTGTGTTGATGGGAAATAACACACCTTGTGAGATAGCTGGTATTGGAACAATCTGAATTAAGATATTTGATGGGCTTGTGAGGAAACTTGGTGATATGCGGTATGTCCCAGACCTGAAGAGAAATCTTATTTCCTTGAGTACCCTTGATTCAAACGGATATAGGTACACTGGTGAAAGTGGATTCCTGAAGGTTACTAAAGGTGCTCTTGTTGTGATAAAGGGACAAAATAAGACTACAAATTTATATGTCCTACGAGGCTCTATTGTTATAGGTGATGCAGTTTTTTCTACCTTCTCTCTATCAGAAAGTGACATTGCTAAACTTTAGCATATGCTCCGGGGGCATATGAGTGAAAATGGGATGGCTAAACTAAGCAGGAGAGGACTTCTTGATGGGCAGATTGTTACCAAACTAAAGTTTTGTGAGCACTAAATTTTTGGGAAGCAGAAAAGAGTCAGATTTACTAAAGGCATCCACTCAACTAAAAGTACACTTGATTACATTCATTCTGATCTCTAGGGTCCTTCTAGAGTACCTTCTAGAGGAGGTGCTAATTAATTGTTGACTATTCTTAATGACTATTCTAGAAAAGTTTGGATATTCTTCCTGAAGCAAAAGAATAACATATTGCATACTTTCAAGGAGTGGAAGACTATGATTGAAAAGAAAACATGGAAACAAGTAAAATGCCTTAGAACTGATAATGGTTTAGAGTTCTGTTTTAATGAATTTAATGCTCTGTGCAAGTCAGAAGGAATTGTGAGGCACTTGACAGTTCATCATACTTAGCAGCAGAAAGGTGTGGCCAAACTAATGAATATGACTATAATGGAGAAGGTGCATTGTATGCTCTCTAATGCTGGTTTAACCAAGTCTTTTTGGGTTTAAGCTGTTTCATAGCTTGACTTCTTATTAACCGCTCACCATCAGTCGTAATTGGTAAAAAGACTCCACAAGAGGTATGGTCTGGTACTCATGCTAGTTATTCTGATTTGAGGATATTTGAAGGTCCTGTGTATGCTCATGTTAATAATGGAAAGTTGGAACCTAGATCTATCAAGTGCTTATTTATGGGTTATAAGCCTGGTGTTAAAGTTTATAAGCTTTGGTGTCCAGAAAATAGAAAGGTTATAGTTAGCAGGGATGTTGTGTTTGATGAAACTGCCATGCTTTGGGCTCCCTCCAAATCTAGTGCTTCGCCTCCAGGTGAGCTTAGTAACATAAATCAGCAAAAGTCAAGCACCCACGTTGAATTGTAGATTGGAGCAGAGTCTACCCCAGTGCCTACTTCTCATTCTAGTTCGAACATATAGAGTGGTACTATTTCTTCTTTACCACCAGTGATTTCACATTATTCTATTGTTAAAAATAGGCCTAGAAAAGATATTAGACCTCCTCAAAAAAATGTTGAAGCTGATTTGGTTGCTTATGCATTAAATGTAGCCAAAGGTATTAATTCTGGTGAAGAACCTTCTTCTTACTCAGAGGCAGTTACTTATGATAATTCCGACCGATGGATGATTGCTATGAAGGAGGAAATGGAATTAATTCATAAGAATGGCACATGGGATTTAGTGAGATTACGTAAAGATAAGAAAGTTGTCTGTTGCAAATGGGTATTCAAAAAGAAAGAAGGAACATCAGGAGTTGAAGATACAAGATATAAAGAAAGACTAGTTGCTAAAGGCTACAGCCCGGTTCCAGGTATTGACTTCACATATATGTTTTCTCTAGTTGTAAAGCAGAGCTCGATTCGAGCCTTGCTTGGTATTATGACCATGCATAATCTTGAACTTAAGCAATTGGATGTCAAAATTTTATTCTTACATTGAGAACTTGAGGAGGACATCTATATGCAGCAACCAGAGGGCTTTGTAGTTTCAAGAAAATAGGATTATGTATGCTTGCTGAAAAAGTCTCTTTATGGATTAAAATAGTCGCCCAGATAATATAAGAGGTTTGACTCTTTTATGACCTCTCATATTTTTTGGAGGAGTAGTTTTGATAGTTATATCTACTTCAAGAAGACAAGTGATGGTTCATTCGTGTCTCTTTTCTTGTATATTGATGATGTGTTGACTGCAGCAAAGGATATGAGAGAGATAATAAAAGTCAAAGTCCAGCTCAGCAAGGAGTTTGAGACGAAGGATTTAGGAGCAGGAAAGAAGATTCTTGGGGTGGAAATTATAAGGGATAGAGAGAAGTGTAAGTTATACTTGAGTTAGAAAAGGTATATTGAGAAAGTGCTTCACAGGTTCAATATGCAAAATGCCAAGCTTTTCAGTACTCCATTGAAAGCTCACTTCAAATTCTTGGCAACTTTATCTCTAATAACAGATGATAATTCTGACTATATGTCTCGAGTTCCATACTCTAGTGTCGTCGGGTCTCTTATGTATGCGATGGTATGTTCCCGACCATATTTATCATATGTCGTCAATGCATTTAGCAGATATATGGAAAATCCTAGCAAAGAACAATTGAAAGCAGTTCAGTGGATTTTCAGATACTTGCATGAATTTGCTGATGTTTATTTGAAGTTTGGGCGAAATAGAGATGGAGTAATCGGATATGTTAATTTTGATTTTGTAGGAGACCATGAGAAAAGGAGATCCCTTACAGGCTATGTTTTCACCATTGGTGGTTGTGCTATCAGTTGGAAAGCTACCTTACAGAATACGGTTGCTTTGTCAACTACTGAGGCAGAGTACATGGCTATTACGGAGGCTTTCAAGGAAACTATCTAGTTGAAGGGTCTGTTCGGTGAACTTAGCAAAGACTTACAAATTTCTACGGTCTTTTGCGATAGTCAGAGTGATATCTTCCTTACGAAAGATCAGATGTTTCACGAGAGGACAAAGCACATCGACGTTTGGTATCATTTTGTGCATGAAATTATTGGTCATGGTGATATTTTGGTAAGCAAGATTAATACCCATGATAACCCTGCTAATATAATAACCAAGACACTACCAAGTGCTAAGTTTGAGCATTGCTTGGACTTGGTTGGTGTTAGCTGTTAAGATGTGCCCTTAGGGGGTTTTATGGAAGAGGTGGAGAGTTTGTCTTGAAACGGATTTGAGTTTTGAATTGGAATTCATGTCAAGGTGGAGATTGTTAGAGTTGTGACCCGAATTTTGTCGGTCCGACCCTGAAAGTTTCATGGTGCGACCTATGTTTGTGATTTTCAATAGGCGGACCGATCCCGAAGCGCACCACTGATCCCGATAAACCTTTATGTTTTTGGGCCTAGGACCTATTTGTACGCACGTACTATATAAGTGTGATTTAGTGGGTTATTTTCAATATTCAGAAAAATACGTCATTGAGACAATTCGTCTCCATGTTATACTCTTTCTCCATTATAGTGAATTCCTCTGCCTCTGCCCGTGGTTTTTCCCGCAAAGGTTTTCACGTAAATTTTTGTGTTCTTGTTCTTCATTTTGCTTGTGGTTTGCTTATTCTGTCTGAATCATAACATTGTCAAATTACCAAAACTTCATGAACCCCAACTCTTGTATTGCATGAAATGTGGCGAAGGGATTTTTAGGTGTATGTTTCTTTTCTTCGTAATGGTAATATTTACATTGGTACCTATCACGACCCGAACTAGGGCCTGGCCGTGATGGACTTCCCGAACCATGAAGGCCTGGAATGCCCTTTTCTATCTGGTAATCATGCACAACATTCATATAAATAAAGAAGATGCGGAAACATAATCAGCTACGGAAACATGGTCAAATTCTAATTTCAACATAAATACGGAAACTGTAGTGCAACTATATCTAAATAACATCTGACTCAGTCTGCGAAATCTCTACTACATGAAAATCTGACAACTGTCTGAAAACTGGGACAAGGCCCCCAGTAGACCAAAACGATAATAAGAGACATAATCTGAAAGACGAGACTTCTGAAATAGAGAAGGCTTACCAACTGAACACTGCAACTCTGTCTGACGAATCTACTGCCTTTCTAGACCCTTAGACTGAGCCTCAGAACCTGAGGGAGGAGGGAGGGGTCAATACAGATGTACTGGTATGCAAAGTATTCCAAAATAAAACTTTTATATAAATAAAATAGTTCAGAGAAACTTGGCAAAACATTATACATCCAGTGGTTTTCAAAACCATGGGCACTTTTTGAAAACATGCAACCTTTTCTGTCAATGCAAATTCTGATCTTTATATTACTTCTGAGTTAGGTGGCACTCCCTTACATTTTCTGATATTCCACGAGCTATATGGAATCCACCATTGACTAGGCGGGAAAGCCTCCAACCCGAGTGTTCCACAAGGCTTGGAGTCTCTGATTCTGATACGCCACACGGCAATAGGCTAGCGTAATATAAGATATACCTGAATCGGCAAATCATGATTTTGGGCAATGAGTATCTGGACTCATGCCTTCTTCGGGGAACCACCTAACATCTCTTTCTGCCCAATTTTTAACCATTTCAGATCATGCAACATTTTAATCATGAAATTTGTAAATCTGATTTCAAACATGCATTCTATTCTATTCTGAATTTATCATGGCATTTTCTGCATTGGTGTTGTCACACCAAGATTTGGAAGTCCTATTTCTGAGCCATAATTCATCATGCCTAATTCTTTCATTAAAACACAGTTCAAACCACCCAATCATGCAAACAGTATAAAAGATTTCATGTTCCGAAAATACAAGTCAATACTATGCAAGAATACTTCAAACATGTGGTGGTCATGTACTTTTGGTAAAACCATGCACTCTTTCATTATATGTATATTCAACATTCACAACCCTCTCTTTCGTATTCAAAAATCATATTCAAAACATAGCAAAAGCCAAAGTATTTCATATCATGCTCTTCAAACGCATTCCAAACAATTTATATCATACGAAGATGGGAAAACTCATAACAGGAGAGGAATTCATTATAATTCATGCTCTCAATTGAATAACCATTCTTGAACACATACGTACATATATATACATAATTCCAAATCAATTTGGGGAAAAGGCCTAAAGACCAAAACAATACCGTCAAAACTTCTAAAATATGATTATATTCATAAACTTTAAAACCCCATTCTTAAAACATGATTTCTATGCCCATGAGATTTTAGGAAAACCCCGCGTACCTTAATTCCGGAAGATAATAGGTAATTCTTGAAGCTTACGGATTAGGGATTCCAAATCATCAATCGTTTTTGAAAACCCATGGTTGAATCTTGAGATATTCGGGTTTTGAATTTGAAACCCTAGGGTGAGTTCTTGATGAATTTTGGTGAAAGTGTATGTATTTAGGTGTGTTGGGGATTAAATCCCGTGTTTGGATGGGTTTGGGGCCATGGGAAATGTCTAATTTGGCCTTGGAATTTAAAATCCGGGACTGGAACACAGTATAAAGCTTCACCGCGACGCGCTGGAAATCGTGGTGAGCTACTGGAATTGACAATTGTCAATTTAAGGCTCATCGCAACGCGGTGGACAGTCAATCGAGAATGCTGACACTAAAAATGCTCTAACTTCTTCACCGAGTGTCCGTTTTAGGCGAATTTGGTATTGATGGAAAGATAATTCGAAGATATTTCATTTGATATATATAGGCCACCCAGTTCGATATATTCAAGGAGCTATAGTCAATTGAAGTTGACTCAAGTTTTGACGCTCACTAAAACTCGATCGATAGGAAAGCTTTCAACTTGACCTTGAGTTAGGGGACCTTTATGATCTCAATTCATGCTTAAATGGTTACCACACTACATACTTGATTAACATGAAAAATTTGCATAGGATTTATGGCTTTTGGATCATCTACGCATAAAAATGACAGTTTTCATTCTAGTCCGAAACACGGGGCGCTACAGTACCCAAAAAAAATAATAACTGTATGGTGCAAGGCGATAATGTAAAAGCAGATGAATGTTAAACCGTGACCTTTAAGTAGAAAAAGTGTGTCATCTGGGACTATTTTCTAGTCATAATTTCTTCAGAAGATACTTTATTATGTACAAGGAACTCGCAAAAATCTCTGTGTTAAGCATACAAGACAAGTTGGTTCAAAATAAATTTACCAGGAAGATATTTCCTTTCAAATATCTCAATGTAAGTTTGTGAAAATTCTTGTACAAGTAATGAGAGAGGACTAAATCCCAATAGTTATAGCTCAATCCTTACCTAGCCGAGACTTTCTTTCTTAGACATCTGAAAATCAAGAAGATTTTATAAGAGATCTTTTATCCTACAACAGAAATATCATTTAAGTTAGATACTACTAATGTTGTGCGTGGATGGGGACCTCAGCAAATCAAACACAATCCATATATATTGCAATAACTGACAGTAAATGGCGAGCCAGTCAAAATCACTCCAACAAGCTGCATCTCAACATAACAAGAGCCAAATATACACGTAGATGTTTTATGTAGGAAAAAGCTATCAGTTATATACTGTCATGACCCAAGCTGAGGCCCTAGCCATAATGGTCATTCCGAACCATGAAGGCCCGAGAGACCCCTTAGTATACTATCATAAGTATAATCCATACGAAATAGAAGTACGAAAGATAAATTGAAAACATGAGAATGTCTTACAATCAAATTTAAGTACATCATGTCATCCGAAAACACAAACCCAAATCCAGTCTACGAAAGCCTCTACTTAAATACTAGTTTGTCTAAGCCGGGACAAGACCCCGGATGGACCATGAAATTAAAAGAAACCAACATATGGATATGACGCCTTCCGAAGTAAGAGAGGCTCACTAATTTTGGATTTCTGACAATGGTCTACTGTTGGGGTGGACCTCGAGATTGTGTCTCGAAACCTAAATTATGAGACAATGCAGCCGCCCGAGATGGTCAATACTTGAATTATATTGGTATGCAGAACAATCAAAAAAAAAAACATATTCTTCATATAAAATAATCGGGAGCATTGTGAAAACAATTTAACATAATGAAGAACAAAATACATGGGCATAATTAAGAAACTTCAAATCATTCTCGTAACAACACAGACAACACTCTTTATTTTAATTCTAAATTAGATGGTACACCTTACAATTCTGATTTCCCACGGGTTATATGAATCCACCATTTACTCGGCGAACAAGCCTCCAATCCAAGTTTGCCGCAAATATTGAGGTTTTCATATAATGGTATACCTCCTTGCAGGCATACCGTAGGCATCCCCTGTACGAGATGTCCTAATTATTTTTCGTGCAAGATAACATACCATAAATCCCACGTTGGCAAAATACGATTTTCAGCAATGAGCCCTTGCGCTCATGCTTTCTTCGGGTAACCATTTAGCTCTTTTTAAGCCCAATTTTAATCCTTTAAAGTCATGCTTCATGCTAAAAATATTCATTTCTTTCATGTTAAGGGCACTCCATAATACGTATCATCATACCTAGACTTGCAAGTCATATCATATCATGTCCATAGCCCCTTTCATTTAAAATTATGTTCATAATCACCAAAAGATTTAAACATCACATGAGAGTTCTTATTTCAAATAGCATATGAAACTTATGTAAAACACTCTCTTTTCAAGACTTTAATATGTGGTGGTCAACCCTTTCATAAATCACATGCAATTCTCCATTAGGAAGCAAGAGCATTTAGACTAAGAATCACCCCTTTTGAAAACATGTAAAATAACAAAGCATAATGGATAAAGAAGCATTTAAACTCAAGATTAATCATCATTCATAACACAGCTCCAACACTAGTCACGAATAAATCTCATAATCGAAAAAGGAGACTTATGGTTCATACTCTCAAATTCATTTTACGATTCATAACACATGCACATAAATATAGTTTTACGTTCATAGAAAATCCCATAATAAATACAAAATTTCATAAAAAAAGGGATTCATGATAAATACTTTTCAACCAATTTCAAAATCCGTACCATGTACTTATAAATACAATTGAGAGTACTATAAAACATATTTTTCCAGCCCAATGAACAGTGGGATAGTTCTACATACGTTCTAATGGAGAGACGTAGTGTAAATGGACCCCTTGGAGTTTAAAACTCTCAAACCTTAGGTGGTTTCTCCTGTTTTGCTTTTGAATGATGGATAGGAGATTTTTGAGATGAAAAGTCATTTTTAAGACCCTAATTATGCACATAGAGGATTGGGAACGACTTAAGGGTGTGAAAAGACCCTAGTACCCTTAAAATATTGCTAAAATGAAACACTTTTGACGCACGGGGAGGGGGTTCGTGGTGCGACCCCCATCGCAAATCAAGAGGTCCTTGGCACGACCTCCGCCGCAAACCCGAGGCAGTAGCCTATCACGGGGTCCTTCGCGGCGTGGGGCTGCCGGAGGTGCCCATTTCGCGACGCAAAGATCTTTAATGCCCCCTACCCATTCAAACCCAATCTTAGGTGATTTATCTTCGATATTGGGGTGTTAAGACTCATTGCACTTTTTTAGCATCGAAAAGGCCAGGTGTTACATTTACTAGATGTGACACTTGAATATTGATCAGTAATTACTGTTGTACACATAAAACAACATTTTCAGCTTGCAAAAAAAAAAAAAAAGAAAGAACCAACAACTTGTCTAATACTCCTTAAACGCATCTTCACTTTTTCTATTTTAGTTTTCATATTTGGTAGTATCAACGCCCATTAGTTAGTAGGACTTGGTCCTCAAAGGGTGCAAATGCAAATTGTGATAAATTAGACCGTAAACTCGTGATGAACAAGATGATCACACCTACCAGAAGTAACTGTTATGCCAATTCTATAACCAATCGTGTTATAATTTCTAGCAATATCAATATTCACCATTAGCTTAACTGATTTGATGTTAAACTCACTGGGAGCAACAAAGACATCTTCAATGTTGATATTATTTTGTTTGCTGGCATTAATGCAAAAGGCGTGAAACTTCCCTTCTGAACTAGCATCTGACTATTTACCTCTCCATATCATGTTTCGCAACAAGTTCCATTTGCTTGTTGTCATCTCCATATGTAAATTTTTCAACTTCAAATGATTCACACTATTCTAACTCTACATTCTCTAGTTTTTCTTGCATTCAAAATGAAGGAATTGTCATAATCTAGAGCATTATTTAACTCAACCACGCTCATAACTTGTAAATAATCGATTTGTACCACATCAGTGTTCCTGTCCCACGCTACTGACTGGAAAAGCTTGTTTATTCTGCCCAAAAGATGCAGGTTGTTCAACTGTTGAAGTAACTCTTCTAAGTGAAGGCACAAGAGAATGGACTTCTCTCCCACTTCACACCACGGAATGCACCCTTCTTATAGAGATAAACGCGCTTTCACATCATCTTAACTCGAAATGTCTAGGGAATGGAAAGATTACTTTTATTGAGGGTACTCCATGGAATAGATCCAGCGGAGATAGAGTCAGAGGCGAATCAGGATTCAAACTTGACGGGTGCACCTCTATATTTAAATATAGTAATTAATAGTGTCAAAGTTCGACATACAGTTCTTTGAAAACTTGTTAATTATAGTATTTTAAATGCAAAATTTTAATATTATTGAATATCATTAATTAGATTTAATATGACAAAAGTATGTTATTCACCGTTCTTAAATTCAACGCACTTTCATATTTTGAACAATAATAGAAAGTTTTTGAAAAATATGAAATTTGAGAGATTTGTTTGCTAGATGGTTGCAACGGGTAACGTTCGATTTAAGCCTATCTTAAACTTTAAATTGCTAATTTTTTAAATAAAAAATAACTCAATGATCAAACGATTAAAGAAGATAAATATTATACTGTATAAACTAGGGAGAATATCTACCTTTTGAAGCTGAAGAGAAGCTTGTATTTTGAAATAAAATAAAAAAAATAGGTCAATTATATCCACAATAAACAAAAGAAAAAAGAAAAAGTGTAAAATAAATGACTACCAAGTAGGAAAACTTTTTTAATCCAAAGATAAATATATACATTTGCACAATAATGTTGCAGAAGTGTAATTTGGAAAATGGAAAAAAGAGCAAATAAGTAAACATTGTTGTTGGGGTTCGAACCCGAGCGATCAGGCAAAAAGAGCAACTTTCAAATGGCAAGCCCAACCATCTCACCAGTCAAATCAGTTGTTTTTGTGAGTGCACGACATATATTTAACATAATACCCTAATGTATATATAGATATACGAACTATATATACAGAGTTTTTCTCGAGGGTAGCGGGTGCGCGTGCACCCCCAACACTCAATGTAGGTCCGCCTCTGGATAGAGTGGGGCCTGCAGCTTAGAGGATTAGAGCCCTGGCTTCTCCCACTATTTGGGAGCTTAAGGTTTCATATTCCATTTCACTCCACATGCATATATGGGGTTATTTTCACCCCTCCATCATGATACTACTTCGCGTTCGGTCACTCAGAAGTATTTAGCCTTGCAAGGTGGTCTTAAGGGGAACATTTAGGAAGGGGGCTAAGGTGTTCTCCTGAACCCTCTTGGTAAAAATTACTCTATATATAAGGTAGTTTTTTTTATTTTTAGTGTATACATATGTAGATTTTGAATTCCCTGAACACAAGATGATCAAAGGTTGGCTCAATAATTTAGGAGGGTTTGAAATTCAATTTGAGGTTCAAGTGTAAATCCCAAGCACTCTTTTATTATTCGAATCCCTTATTAAAAAGGGATCTTTCAGAAATAGCGGCACTTTTCTATAAAAAAATTCCCTTCCATAGCCATATTTTACATAATTACCATTTATAGCCATTATATTTGATTCTCAGCCGTTTTATTCACTTTTACTTAGTGGCATAAATACACTGCATATTTAGTCTCGCCAAAAACACTACCATTATTTTTGTAATATTTTTGTATTTTTTCTTTTTCATGTTTTCTCCGTTTTTTCTTCTTCTTTTTTCTATTTTTTTCTGTTTTTAGTTTTTTCGTTTCTTTCTTTTGTTTTTTTTGTTTTTTCTCTCTTTAATCGCTACCTTTTATTTCTCTTTCTTCTTTTCTTTTCTTGTTTGATTTCTTTTGTTTTCTTTTTTGTACTTATTTTCTTTATCATTTTTTTGTTCTATTTTATATTTTTTATATTTTCGAAAAATATGACTAGTCGAGCACAAGTCATGGATGATAACGTAAATCCCATAATTGTTTATCGTGTTTGTAGCCACACCGTCATTTATATTTTTGTATTCATTGATACAACTGTATTTGTATTTGTATTTTAAAGTTCACATTTGTATTTATATTTTATAGTTCACATTTGTATTTGTATTTCATAGTTCGTATTTGTATTTGTATATGTTAGTTTGCACCATCATTTATATTTTGTATAATTCGCACTTGTATTTTAAAGAATTATTTTGTACTGTGGCTATGTATAATTTATCATTTGTATTTGTATACAAACAAGTAAATGCATTAATTGTATTTTCTTGATTCTAAAATATATAAATATGTAATGTATTATTTGATACAACTATACTGTTTTGTATTTGTGTATCAAAATTATTATTCATATTTGTAAATAAACAAATATCACGTGGTACAAATACAATTACAAATAAATGATTTTACAAATACAAATACAATATGTATTTGTATATATTGTATTTGTATAAAAATTTGAATTGTATTTATTTGTATCAATAAATACAAACAAGTATTCGTAGAAAGAAAATCAATCCTTTCTTTTCAATAATTAAAAATATAAATGATAGTTCGTACTTGTATTTGTACGTTATAATTCACATTTGTATTTGTATGTTATAGTACGCACTTTTATTTGTGTTCTATAGTTCACATTTGTATTTGTATTTTATAGTTCGCCCTTATATTTGTATGTTATAGTTCGCATTTATATTTGTATTTTATTTTTCGTACGTATATTTTTTTTGCCTAGTTCGCACAAATGAAAAGAAGGAGAAAAATGAAAAAGGGTCTAAAATACCTTTGAACTATCTAAAATGGATCAAAAATACTCCTCGTTAGTTTTTTGGCTCAAAAATACCCCTCCGTTAAATATTTGGCTCAAAAATACCCCTCCTCTTAACAGAATTCCATCAAACATGCCACCTAGGTAAAAGAAAGACACGTAGTCATGTCACATCACCATCCACGTGTAAAATTTTATTTACACTTGTTGCTTCTGATAATCTTAATTTTCTTGCTTCTGATATTGTTCATTATAACCCTTCAGATCTCTCTTCTTGGCTTCAATCTAAACTCAACCCACAACACCCTTTTACCCCAAATAATCATCCTTCTTCACTCACAACAGCAGCTCAAGTTCATGATAACGATTCCTCTTTTGATTCAGATCTAACTGTTATTCCAGGTAAAGCTGTTTTCCCCTAAATTGATGGTCCTTTATTGAATCACAGAGTAAGAAATTCAAAACCAGTACAACAGAAGGGTCGTTGTCTTTGTCTTCAAGTATTTGTATCTGGGGTGGTGATGGTTATTTAAGCGAGTCGCAGCCGGCTGAGTTAACTCAGTCGGTGGTACTAATTGACTCGCAATACAATGGTGTACGACTCGTGCACACATTAATGGCATGTACAGAAGTTATTCAACAAGAGGAGATGAAATTAGCTGAAGCTTTTTTGAAGCAAATTGGGTTCTTAGCTGTTTTACAAGCTGGGGCAATGAGAAAAGTAGCTACGTATTTTCATTGAAAAAGATATACAACCACAACTTCTAGTACTAAAAATTCAAATGTTCAGTCTTCAATCAAATTGATTGAGCCAAAATCGAATATCTTTGTATATAGTAGAAAATCAATTTTTGGAATAGAAATAAAAGCTTGTGAGATCAAAAAAAAAAATTACACGTGAATGGTGATGTGGCATGGTCACGTGGCTTTTTTACCTAGGTGGCATGCTTGGTGGAATTCTTTTAAGGGGAGGGGTATTTTTGAGCCAAATATTTAATGAATGGATATTTTCTAGCCAAAAAAATAACGAGGGGTATAATCCATTTTAGATAGTTTAGTGGTATTTTTGACCCTTTCCAGAGAAAAAATGAAAAGAGAAGAAAAGAGAAAAAAGGAGTAAAAATAGAGAAAAAGAAGGAGAGTCATAGAAAATAGAGAAAAAAATAAAAATAAAAAAAAGAGAAAAATGTAAAAAGAAAACGGAAAAGAAAAAAGTGAAAAAAGAAAAAAAGAAAGAGAAAACAACAAATAAACGAAAATAATAAATGAAAAAAAAATTGAAAAGGGAGAATAATAGAAAATAGAAAAAGACAGAAAATACATGAGAGAGGCTATGAATTGTAATTAGGAATAATTAATAGGCAAGAGGGCGCTATGAATTGTTACTAATTAAAACTTAGGCTAAATAGGGTAATTAGGAGTCTATGTTTCCTAGATATGTAGTTATCCCTGTTAAAAATCTTGGATCCACTATTGGTGGTCCTATTGATTCATACGGGATACCACATGCCCTAGGATACTAAGGTCAGAGAGTAAGCAAGCGATGTTTTCGACTACTGGACTTTAGACATAAACAGGAATAAACTAGATTTACATCTAACTTTCCTTCTTGCAGGTAAAAATTTATTTATCAATCTTCCTGTTATTATAAAAATGTAATTGATTATAGTATTGTTATATTTTTTTTCTTTCCTTAAAATGTGGAAATAGTTAAAAATTAGTACTAAAAAATAACAAAATTAAAAAGTGTATAAACATGGTAGGGGTCAAGACCTTCTACTATTCAGATGAAAATCTACTATATGTAACATGAGAAAAATGAAGAAAAGATGTCTTTTAAGTCTTGAATGACGGATTGGTGACATTGACCAACTTAAAGGGTCAAACATAATTAGAACTTGATTAAGTTAATTGTGGAGTCAATTAATATTTTCAAAACTTTCTAATCTTTTAACAAATACAAATCAATCCAACCCACACCCCTCTTCAATACAAATCAACCAGTCGTTCTCTTCTCTCTCTACAGCTTCTCTCAACTCTCTCCCAACCAACAATTCTGCAAATTTCTCCTTTCAATCCTCAGCGACTTCAACCTCTGACGATAAATAGTTGGGCTTCAAGTTCCTTTTCGACTTCAACCTTCAATCAACATGACAGCCTTTCTCTCCGGCCACAACAGCTTCAAATTCTTTATCGTTTCTCCTTTCTTTCACAGTAAAAAATTATGCAGAAACTGAGAAACTTGAGCCAACTAATCTTCTAGTATTAGTTAATAATTTCAATATTTCTTGCTTAAATTTGAAATGTGGACTAAATAAAACCCTAATTTCTGGCATTTCTTCTTCTTATTGTCGAACTGTTGAGTTGGATTTATTGGTGATTTTTTGTCATAGTTGATATTTTTAGTGTGTCTGTGATGTGTTGGTGTTGTTGGGTTGATTTGTTGATTGCCTTGGTAAAAATGGTGTTGCAACAGATGAAACATCTGATGCAATAGATAAAACATCTAAAGTGATAAATGAAACATCTGAAGCAACAGATGAAACATCTGATGCGACAGATAAATTATTTGATGCAACAGATGAAAATCCAATACAACTATGAAAATCTAATGCAACAGATAAATAATCTAACAGATCATTCATCTGTTGCGACAGACGACTTTTCTGTTTGGAAGAAATGTTAATAATATTGATCCAACAAATAACTCATTTTGCAACAGATTAGTGATATATTTCAACAGATCAATGATCTATTTTACTATTTCTAATGAATTACTAATCCGTTGCAACAGGTTGGTTATATGTTATAACATATAAACTACCTAATGCAATAGATTAGTGATCTATTTTATGGTTTCTAATGGTTTACTCACCCGTAGCAATAGGTTGGTTATAAGTTGAGACAAATAACCTTCTGGGTGCAACAAATTAGTGATCTCTTTACTGTTTTCAATGGATTACTCATCCGTTACAACAGGTTGGTTATAAGTTGCAATAGATAACCTTCCAAGTGCAATAGATTAGTGATCTGTTTTACTATTTCCAATGAATTACTCATCCATTGCAACAGGTTGGTTATAAGTTGCAACAGATAACCTTCCAGGTGTAATAGATTAGAGACCTATTTTTATGGATTCCAACATTTTACTTATCTGTTGCAATCGATTGGTTATATGTTACATCAGATAAACTACCTGGTGCAACAGATTAGTGATCTATTTTTATTGTTTCCAACGGATTATTCATCCGTTGCAACAGGATGGTTATAAGTTGCAACAGATATCCTTCCTGGTGCAACAGATGAGTGATTTATTTTTACTATTTCCAATAGTTTACTCATCCATTGCAACAGATTGGTTATATATTACATCAGATAAACTATCGGGTGCAACAGATTAGTGATCTATTTTTATTATTTCCAATGGTTTACTCACCCGTTTCAATAGGTCAGTTATATGTTGCAACAGATAACATACTCGGTGCAATAGATGTGTGGTCTATTGGAATTATTATTTTACTGTTATGCATGTTAGATTTACTGTTATCGTTTTTTAATGATGCATTAATCAATTATAATCTATTTTATGTTCGTATTAATTTAAGATAATATGACTCCCAAAAGGAAAGAAACCGAATCAAGTCCACGTAAAGGAACAAGTGAAGCAGCTCGGCTACATCCACCACTCTATGAGCTTGATTTACAAGCGTTATCTCAATCAGGAGCAGAAGATAATTAATACGGGGAGGAAGAATGTTTCAAAAGAGATGATCCAAATGCTAATATCCCTTCCGCTAAAGAGTTAGTCAAAACCCTCAGCATTGATCGTTATCCTGTAAGAATGTAGTGCGATGGTGCCACAGATTTAACGAGTGATTTTGTGGTTAAGTCAGCCATGAAAAATCTTTCGACGCCTTCAGAAAAATACTTCGAGAACAAAAATTAGATTCTTTTTTAGGGAAAAGATGCTTTGGGCAATATCTTGATTTGCCAGAGGACAACAATGCTCGTTTCCAGATGAAAATGGTATATCATCTTCTCAAGTGTAGGTTTATATATGAAAACGAAGATAAGATGGATGAGGTGTGGATAAATTACTGTGGCATGCCTGTTTGTTTTGGTTGGAAGGAGTTTGCCATATTTACTAGACTAAAAGGTTATCCTTGTTCTCCTTCTCAAATTATACCTACTCTAACCCAAAAAAGCACCCCGCACATCCAAAAAAAGGCAAAGGCAAGTCAAGTGATCGTGATGACCTGGTATCCATTATTAGTCCAAGCTTCAAAAATAAAAACTTAATAGAAGCGCTAAAAGGTAAAGGACTTTCAGAGAAGCACAAGCAATCATTATGCTTGGTTTGTTTTGTACATAATATTCTTTGGGCGAGAGACGTTAACAACAATATAAGCCTCAGTTTAATAAATCTGTCAGAGGATCTTAAGGCATTTAATAACTATCCTTGGGATTATGAAAGCTTCAAAATGATTGTCAAATATTTGTTGACTCCGTTAACGCCAAAGACAGACAACTTATATGAATTTCCATGGGCCTTCATGGTAAATATTTCTTTTATCATGATATGATCCATTCTTTTAGTCAATAATATTTTTAATTTATTGGTGTTATGTTATAGGCTTGGGCATTTGAAGCCATTCATTATTTGAGACAACAAGTGAACTACCAGGAAGAAGTTTCCTGTCCAAGAATTCTGAGATGGTTGTTGGCCAAAATTGATAAAATGCAAAATTTCTTGATCTTTTCAATCCCTCGAAGGAAGCAGTAAATCTAATTCTAATCAAATTTTTATTTTAATTAATGATTATTTTAAATAATTTCATCATCATTCTACTATATGTATTAATTTATTTTAGATTGTCCATCCGTGGTTTGTTTCGACCAATCGAGAGTTGAAGGTGTCATTTTTTGTTACTTTACAGTCTATGTAAACTTTATCAGACCGTAAGATCGTTGATGGAATAAAAATAGAATTGTTTGAAGCAACAGCCATCACAAGAAAAATAATTTTGGAGGGTGGGCATGTTATTATTGATGATGGTAGTGGTAGTGGTAGTGGTTGTGGTAGTGGCAGTGGTGCTACTGTTGAGGCTAATGATGCTCCTTTTACAATTTTGAAACAACAAGGCATTATGATTATAATCATGCTGGTTATACACATTTTTCTCCAGATTTTGCCACATCTAGCAAATGTTCTACATGCAAATGTCAAGACTATAAGGCGAAATATGATGGAGTGATTAATGCTATTAATGCACTAACTGCTTCTCTAAAGGAAATGACATCTAAGAGGGGTGTCATTCCATCAAAGAGAATTTTATATTCATACACTCTACTAGAGATCAAGGGGGCTAAGAGGAGAAGGAAAGATATTTCCAAGGCATCATCAAGCATCAAAAAAGCAAAATTGCAACACCTCTATCTTTGTCTTGCACCGAAATTATTATACTGCTCTATTTTACCTGTTCGAATTTTTCCCAATAGATGATCCATTTATTGAAACATAAAACTCATTCATTGCAATATATGGACAATCTGGTGTCTATCTGTAATTAGTATTGATAATTCTGGCTTTCCAGGTGGATGTCACAGCAGAAGCTACTGCTGAAGAGCATAATATCACAGTTGATAATCCATCAACTGCTTCTAAAGAAGAAGAAAAGGTGGAGCCTGTCAGTTTGGGAGAACGAAATAATTACCCTTTTGAAGGGTTCAACATCTCGGACAAGGCTCCAAAAAAACTAACAAAGTTGATCAACAACTATTCAGAATGGATATTCGATGGACTGTTAAAGCATCATACCGGTAGGTACATAAATCAACTTTAAAGATATTGATTTATACAATTCTTGTTGTAAGAACATGTCATTAACACATATAAATCATCATGTAGAAAACAAAATGACAAACACTACAAAGTGAATGAATCGAGTTTTGATTTTAATATGTTCGACTTTGTTGTTGTACATCTCAAAATGAAGAATTGATTCTATTTGATGTCACAGCCCCAAACTTGTTGGAATAATGAGGTTTAAATGCCATATATATTACTATTAATTAATACTTTATTTAATTGCATCTGCGTATTAATTTTTTTGTCACGTAATCCAAAATGTTTGATAATATGTGTAGCACATCGATGTCATTTTTTACTACCTCCAAAAGAAGGTCAAGTTGCAAACACCAGAATAATACAGATACACGACAGGCAATTATTTGTACAAAGTTTACATCAATAATGCCTACGATAGGTATTGTCAACAACAGCCGGAAGTTTCCCAAAATAAGGAATGCTTAATCAACATCATCAAAGGTTTTAACATTCCAGCTGGCTTACCTTGGCATTCGGTCGACAAAGTGTACATCCCAATCAATTGTGGTGATGAATTTCATTGGATATTGGCTGTCGTTATTCTAAAAAAGAGGCGCATCCGAGTTCATGACTCGATGTTGCGAAGGAGACATTCGAGTCCGTCTTCTGAGATACAAAAGCTGGCCAAAATATTGGCTACTTACCTTAATATGAGTGGCTTTTTGGATCAAAAGGTGACTTATCGACGATTGAAGCATACCAAGATAAAATAGATAATCCATTTGATGTACAATATGTTGAAGGAATTGCTCAACAGACCATTGGTAGCCTATAAGTATAATATCATAATTTAGTTTCATTTCATAAATTTCACAACACTTACATGAACTGCAAGATATAGATTATCTAATTTTTTAAAACGTAGGGATTGCGATCTTTTTGTTGTTGCTTACACCGAGTATTTGAGCGATGGATTACATGTACCAAATGATGGACTTGATGCCGGATTACTCCGTAAAATATATGCTTCTCTTTTATGGAAATACGGAGAAGCAAAAGCTCAGAAGCCGTACGCAAGCGACATTAAAGATACACGACGACCAAAGCCGAATTCTATAGCACCGAATGAAGAACAACTTGTCTATATTGATTAGATCTTTATAGCTTGAGTCCGTCAATGTAATAACCTATCCTCCTTGGTTTAAATTATTAATTTATTTGTAGAGTAGATCATTTGTACTCATAATAATTTTTTTACATTTGATTTATTTGTTGAGTTATTTCATGTAATTTTTGAAGGCTTCGATTTATTTTATGCTATCTATGAATATAATTTAATCCTTAGTTTTGAATATGTTAATTGAAATGGAATACTAGACTCAAATATCACAACAGATAATACATATGCTACAACAGATGACATATCTTATCAAATAGATTTAGACATATGTTGCAACATGTAGGTCATCTGATGGAAATTATATAACAGGTCTTCCTACTTTTTTTATTTGTTCCAACAGATTATCTATCAGTTGCAACAGATAGATTATATGTTGCAATAGATAGATGAAGAAATATCTACATAATGCAATAGATGACCAACCTATTCCAACAGATAATCAATCTGTCACAACAGGTATTATATCTATTACAATAGATAGAAAATCTATTGCATTATAAAAATTTAAATTTTGCCACTACATGTAAAGTGAAGTGGCTTGAAATAAAAAATTATTATTGTGTTCGTCTTTGTCTTTGTACATATTCTTCTTTATCCAACCATTTAGTTAGGTCATCTGCTGGAAATTATATAATAAGTCTTCCAATTTTTTTTATTTATTCCAATAAATTACCTATCGGTTATAATATATAGATTATATGTTGCAACAGATTATATATCTGTTGCGACAGAAAGATGGCAAAACATCTGCATAATGCATCAGATGACCAATCTATTCCAACAAATAGACAAACTGTCACAACAGGTATTATATCTATTACAACAGATAGATAATCTGTTGCATTATAAAAATTCAACTTTCGCCAGACATAAAAATATTGCCACTGCATGTAAAGTGAAGTGGCTAGAAATAAAAAATTATTATCGTGTTAGTTTCTGTCTTTGTACATATTTTTCTTTATATACGGGCTCCAACCATTTGGTTAGTATCCTATAAACCCAGACCTCTTGAATTTTCCCCACAACGGCGTTGCACGTATCGGCCATTTCTGTGCAGAGCAGTAAATACTCGATGTATGCAAGTGAGTACGGCCCGCACACTACACTGGTTTTATTTTTTTAGAGATGGATGTTCTTATTTAGACCTTCAAAATTCCAGGACTCCTTCCTCAAGACTTTTGCCATCAAATGATCCATCAGCTTACTCTGTGTCAACAACATGGAGAACAACTTCAAGAGTGGTTGTACGTGACTTAAAAACGTATCCTCATTGAAGACGGATAAGTTGCATTCATAAACCTTAATCTTTCCCTCATCGAGTAGTATCTCAATAGCGAGAAAATCTTTCACTTCCATGTTCATGACTGCTAGGATTCTCTTTGCTTTGGTCCAGCTCTTGCCGTGTGGATATGGCCTCTTCTCTCTAATATATTTAATTGCGTCTTCATCCCATTGAAATGTAGAAACTAACTTATCAGATCTCCAAATATAGGGACCAGCCTGCTTATGGAGATCATCGTACCTTCTCTTGAAATTATTATAAAAGTTAAGGTCCACTATCCAATCGGTAGCATCATAAGAATCTGGGTACGCTAATTGCCTGGCACTCATGAGGCAGAGAATTTCATCAACATATTGTGGTATAAGAAGATAATTTTTAAATAGGTTAGTAATTGTAAAGTACAAAAACACAGTGGAAATATTTTATTGCAGAGGTTTCACTGAATTAGTTCACAAATTACCCAGCTAACGCAACTTATGCAATAGATATGTATTGTGTTGCAACAGAATACCCAGGTGTTGCAACAGATTACATATATTCTGTGTAGCTTTTTCTTCATGGAGTAGATTGGAAGGATAGGTTAGAAAAATTAAACTTACATTATCCATGTACCACACACGCATATTTGTCATACTCATGAAGTCTTAGGCGTCAAATGAACGCATGGTGTATTCTTCTGGAGGTTTTATCTCATCAGTCATGATTTCTTCCAGTTCCTTCTTCTTCTCGTTGCCAAGTATCGCGTATATGTCCACCTTCTTCAGCGGCCCCTGAACTTTAATAACTCTTGGAGTAGGAGGATTTACAATTTTTGTTGTTTTCAGAATGGAGAGTATTTGTGTAGTGTTTCTTCTCTTTCTCCTAACCACCACTGTAGGAGTGTATGGCTCTCTCACCTTCTGGTATGGTATGACACCCCTCTCTAATTTTAACTCCTTGACAGCTTCAGCAATAGCCTCTAGTTTTTTAAAGAGTTTATACTCTATGTCCTTGGACACTTTGTATTTGCAATGAGAACATAAGGGTGGAAAGAGGTGAGAGGACCTCTGTAAGGTTGGGAGAGACTGGTGTAGGGGTGAGAGGGACCTGTGCAAGGGATGTTTCTAAATGTGTTTACTTTATCCTGAGCACCAATATGCTCATAATCACGACTGGCAGCAGCAGCAGTATCAGGATGGCTGCCACCATCATCAACAACTCCACCAGCAACTGGATCTGTTGCAGTAGGTTGGTCATGAAGAGCTTCAACATTAGGCTGACCTTGCATGACTGCTCTTCTTATGGATGTTGCTCCAGCCAATTTCTTTTTTACTTAGTCCACCGTTGGGTCTGCTTTTTTATCAACAAGACCTAGAATAATTAAAAAAAAGTCATCCCCAACTCCTGCTTATTAGGCACGATCCAAGGATGCACAACCAATGAAAAAATATGAGGCATTTAAATCATATAATAATAATTTGCAGTCAGTTGGTTTACATATTAACACAGCTAACTTATGCAACAGATGATCTATCTGCCACAATAGTTGATCTGTATCTCATAATAGATTGATAATATATTGCATCAGATTACCCATCTGTTGCATAATTTGTTGTAGATGGGTAATCTGTTAAGTTGGGTTCAGAGAATTAAAGCAATAGATAGTTAATCTGTTACAAAATATTAATCGTCTGGCATAACAGATTACCCATCTATTGCACCAGTTGCAGTTGACGGATAATTTATTGCAACAGATGATCCATCTGTCGCAACAGATGGCACATCTGTTTTAATATATTTCTTTGAGGCAAATTATTTTAGTTGAAAGAAGACGTACTGAATCATCTAAAGGGTTAAAGAGATCAGCCACCTTAATATTTTTTGTTGCTCTTTGCAGCTAACCACCTAAGGATCCTTGGATGATAAACCTTATCCGGGTAATCCCTGAAGACAGAGAAAATGATGGTTACAAGTGAGAATGAAGTCAAAAATAACAATTATATGGTCGGAAATAGGAAGAAAATTGATCTGTTTTAAAGGGTTGAGCAATATGTTGAGTAGTTGTTGTCTGTATTGTTGAGAGAGAAAGAGAGAGAGAAGAACGAGAACTTCAGATTTGAAATGAGGAAAAGTTTTTCACGCAAATGGATGATTTTTATGGGTTAATTTCTAATTTTGGAAAAGTGACAAGTTTTGAGATTGTTAATTTTGTCCAAATTGGTCTTAATTAATTTTTAAAATTTTACAAGATATAGTTTTTAAAATATTAAGTTAATGAGAATCTTTTCAACTCAGAATGATCGATCGACGACCCGGGTCGGGATGAACGCAATACCAATATATTACTATTACAAAGACTCAATTAAAGTTGTATTTGATCCTATAAACTCATTCATTCATCCCTAGTTCCACCTAAATCAATTCAGTTACTATCTTAACATTAAATTAATGAGAATCTCTTCAACTCAGAGTGATCGAACGACAACCCGGGTTGGGATGAACGTAATACCAATATCATGTAATTGCAAAGACTCAATTGAAGTTGTAGTTGACCCTATGAACTCATTCCTTCATCCCTAGTTCCACCTAAATTAATTAAGGTACTAGCTTAACATTAAGTTAATGAGAATCTCTTTAACTCAGAGTGATCGATAGACTACCCGGGTCAAGATAAACGCAATACCAACACCATTCAATTGAAAAGACTCAATTGAAGTTGTAGTTGACCCTATGAACTTATTCATCCATCCCTAGTTCCACCTAAATCAATTGCAATGAAATCTGTTGCAACAAACGACTGAGTTGTTGGAAATTTTCAAACAGATATTCATATTTGTTGTAATAGATGACATATCTGATTAATTATCAAATAGACATTTACATCTGTTATGAAAGATGACTGAGCTATTGGTAATTTTCAAACAGATATTGATATATGTTGTAACAGATGACATAATTAATTTAATTATCAAATGGATATTTTCATCTGTTGTTACAGATGATTGACATGTTGGGTTTTTCAAAATAGATATTGCTATCCGTTGCAACAGATGACATATCTGATTTAATTACCTTTTTTAAAAATTTTAAAGCAAGCTTCTATTCGAGTAGATAAAGTAGTACTACTAAAGGCGGTAAAAAATATTTCTTGGATAACTCAAAAGTGAGTCTATTAAGTAGTCTTATCTTATCTTTTCAATGTCACCAGTCTTCCTCGTGCCCCTTAAATTATTAATGAATATTAAATATTAATTAATGAATATTGAAAATTTGAAACCCACGTCTACATTACATACATCTAGAATTATCTCATCTCTCCTTCAGCTCTAAATTTATTTTATTCATCTCTCATCTTTTTCTTTCTCTCCTCTTTAGGGTTATCACAGATTTTTTTCTCTTTTTTCTCTTCTCTTTCTCATATAAAGATCTAAACCTAGCCGTATCTTTTCTCGACTGAAATTGTTGTTTTCATCCCCTTTTGACATTAAGGTATGGTGTACTATTGCTCTTTCATTCTCGTTTTCTTCTTTACAAGTTATTTACATCTATTTTTTATTTAATTATTATATACCCATATCATATTTAATTAAAAAAATTGAAGGAACTTTTAAGTTTTGTATAAATGAACTGAGAATTTTTATTACAATATGCAAAAAAAGTCATCTGTTGGGAGAAGTTTAAAAGCCTTGTTGGCAGTATCATTTTTTATTATATGTATTTTATTTGTTTCTTTGTTGTTGATATTGTTATTGATGTTGTTGGTGGGGTTAGCGTTGTTGGAACTTGTGGTGTGGTATTGTTGATGGTGTTGGAACAAAGGATGTTGCTTCTTTGTTGTTGATGATGTTGTTGATGATGTTGGAACAAATGATGTTGTTTCTTTGTTGTTGATGTTTTTTATTTGTTATTTTTTTGTAGTTTATGCTTTTGTTGATGTTGCAACAAACGGAGCAAATGTTGGAACAAATCAAACCACCAGCAAGGCTGGTTTGATATATTCCAACAGACTCCATATCTGTTGCAACAGACTTTACATCTGTTACAACAGTCTCCACATCTATTGCAAAAGACTCCACATCTGATGCAACAGACTCCACATCTGATAAAACAGATGGATAATGTTCTTTCTATGAGATTTTTTTCCTCTTTTTTGTAGATACAAGGAATTGAAAGTTGAACAAATTATTTCTGACCAACACAAGAGGCTGTAATAAAGATGGGTTAGGGGGAATAAGTTGCTTGCAGATGGAACCACTTCATATGTGGGAGGTATGTATTACTAATAATGTTATCGTGGAAACACACATAGAGTACACTAATTTTGTGAATGATGTTTTTACCGATTAGTCATTAATCATTCAAATAAGATATTTGCAATTTTACAATTAAGTTTGGTAGGTTTGAACTGCTAAGGTTGAGGGACCATGAATATGGTTCTGATACCCTATTAAGATTTAATGTCGGTCATTGCTCATGTTTATGTGTCAAGCATTATGAAGGGATCTAGTTTTGGTCGCATTGTAAAGAGATTCAATAGCAATTGGACTAACTTTTAGGGTGTATTGGACCCTTAGAGGGCATTTGAAGCCTCCCACTACTTCAACCAAGAACGAAATCAATATAGTTATTGCCCTAGCCCAAATTTATATGGTTAGGTTGCTCGGGATAATGATTATACGCCAGAAGATGCGGTAGGAGAATGCCTTCGAGGGAAAATAGGTGTTTGATGAAAAACTATATCATCTAAGAGCTAACTGAAGAGGATACATAAGGTAGAAAGTAACTTCTAGCGAATCTGACCGATGAAACTATCTTAGAACATGAGAAATTTGTATCAAGTGCAAATATGAAATTGTATCCGAGAATGAAAAATTAATTCGTTTCTCTGACAAAAAAATAATGCAGATGGTCTCTTTGCTAAGAAGCTGCGAGTAAGAAGTGTGGTCGGGATTATTACCTAGATAGAAAATAGAAGAAGACCAAGAAAGCAGCCTTACGGGCATCGAGGGTTGAAATAATGTACATTAAGTCTAGAAAACTCACGCCAATAGCAACTGCAGTTAAAATAAGTAATCTAAGTGAATGCGGCAATTTCTAAATTTTAAATTGCATTTCATGCCTTCTTGTTTGTAGTTTCGATCAGGTCCACTGCCGTTGACCTGATTGAAACCACAAACAAGATTGAAAGACAGTTTGAGTATCATTACTTCCTTAGCAATATGGTTATAATTGATTGTGTTTTCTAGCCTTAGCATGCTTTCAACATAGCTTGGAAAAGATTAGAGGTTTGCTGTAGTATATAAATTTTGATAATTTACTAGCTTACCTCCAGCTTGCTGATTTGGTATTCAAGCTTGTTGTTGCCTTCTTTGAAGTTGACATAGAGTTCCTGATCTCTTGTGAGCTCGATTGGGAACATTACCTTCGAAGTTGTGGCATTGTAGAAGCCCTTCAAAACACTTTCTTTAGAAGCCTTGAATGATACATGTGGGCTTATTGTGTATGTTTTTAGGTCAAAATATGTTGATGCACAGTCAAGATGTGGTACCAATAGTTGAATAGCTCACTTTTATAGAGCGTTGCTCAAATAACCATCAAGGGATTTGATAAATTAATAAGCAAGGAGTTATGTAATGCTTGATCAAAACTAACTCTACCTAGCCTATCAAACGTTACATAACTCCAGGCTTATTACCTAATCAAAAAACTTTGCCCGAGTTGGTGGACAAATCAAACGAGCTCAATCTCCCAACTTTTCTGCTGATCACTCTTCTCCAATTATAGATAACAAAATATCCTTCATCCAAAAGTCTACACCGTCAGCAGAAATGTTTGCCAGAGCAAAAGTCTTCAGAAGGCATCAACAGTAATCTCAATATCAACTGATATTGAGAGATTGCTAGTCATGCCTTTTAAAGACTTTCACTCTGGCAAGAATTTCTACTGATGATGAGATATCCTCCATGCAAAAGTCTACACCATCGCCATAAATTATTGCAAAAGTGAAAGTCTTAAGAAGGCATGATTAGTAATCTCTCAATATCAAGGAAGTTTTGTATGAGAGTTTTCAAAAGACATTCAAAAATAACAAAGTTTTCAGCAATGACTATACATAATTAATATCTACAACCTCACTAGATTCTCTTCTCGTTCAAAAGAAAAGGCAGAAATATTTTCATCGGCATTCGTATTTTATTTGTTTAACAAATCAAACAAAGATGAACTAAATCTAGCATTCAATTTGTCCTTTTTATTCCTCCCCTTTTTATCTTATCAACTTTTTTAGCTCATGTTGTTCTTCTGTGGCCCTTGTACATTGCTTAATAGTACAAGATAAAGGACTTGAAAATTTTCTCTTTTGGATACTTGAGCAAGACAGAGGAGTTAACAATGCCCCTCTGTCTTGCTTAAGTATTTGAAAAAGAAAAATTTTAAGTCCTTTGTCTTGCACTGTTGAGCAATGTACAAGGGCTAAGAAGAACAAAATGAGCTGAAAAAGGTGAGAAAATAAAAAGGGAAGGAATAGAAAGGACAAACTGAATGTTAGATTTAGTTCAGCTTTGTTTGGTTTGTTAAACAAATAAAATGCAAATGCAAATGAAAATATTTCTGCCTTATCTTTTGAACGAGAAAAGAATCTAGTGAGGTTGTTGATGGTAATTATATGTAGTCATTGCTGACAAATTCCTTATTTTCGAATGTCTTCTGAAGACTTTTATATTTTTTGCTGACAGTGTAGAGTTTTGCATGCGGATATCTTGTCATCAGCAGAAATTCTTGCCATAGTGAAAGTCTTGGGAAGGCATGACTATAAATCTCTCAATATCAACTGATATTGAGAGATTACTGTTGATGCCTTCTGAAGACTTTTGCTCTGGCAAGCATTTCTACTGACAGTGTATACTTTTGCATGGAGGATATCTTATCATCTATAATTGGAGAATAGTGATCAACAGAAAGGCTGAGAGATTGAGCTCATTTGATTTGTCCACCAACTCAGATAAAGTCTTTTAATAGGGTAATGAGCCTGAAGTTACGTAACGTTTGATAGGCTTGGTAGAGTCAGTTTAAATCAAACATTACATAACTCCTTGCTTAATAATTTATCAAATCTCTTGAAGGTTGGTTGAGCAACGCTCGATAAAAGTGAGTTATTCAACTGTTGGGACCACATCTTGACTGTGCATCAACACATTTTGACCTAAAAACATACACAGTGACCCTCCATGCATCCTTTAAGGCTTCTGAAGAAAGTATTCTGAAGGCCTTCTATAATGCCACAACTTTGAAGGTAGTATTCCTGATCGAGATCACAAGAGACCAGGAACTCTATATCAACTTCAAAGATGGCAACGACAAACTTGGATACCAAATCGGCAAGCTGGAGGTAAGCTTGAAAATTATCGAGATTCACATACTACAGCAAGCCTCTGATCTTCTCCAAGAAATGTTGAAAGCATGCTAAAGAAAGAAAACACAATAATTAATCCATATTGCTAATGAAGTAAGGACACTCAATCTGTCTTTCAATCTTGTTTGTGGTTCCAATCAGGTCAACAGCAGTGGAACTGGTCGGAACCACAAACAAGAAGACATGGAATGCAATTTAAAATTTAGAAATTTCCACCTTCACTTAGATTCCTTATTTTAATTGCAGTTGTTGTTGGCATAATTTTTCTAGATTTGCTATACATCATTTCAACCCTCGATGCCCGTGAGGCTGCTTTCTTAGTCTTCTCTTATTTTCTAGCTAGGTGATAATCTTGATCGTGCTTCCTAGTTGCAGCTCCCTAGCAAAGTGTCCATCTGCATTATTTTTCTTTCAGAGAAACAACAAGCGAATTTACATTACCGGATGCACTTTCATATTTGCACTTGATTCAAATTTCTCATGTTTTAAGATAATTTCATCGACCATATTTGCTAGAAGTTCCTTGCTACCCTATGTCTCCTCTTCAATTATCTTTCTGATGATATAGTTTGTCATCAACTCCCTTTTCCCTCACAGGCATTCTCCTTCGGCTCTTTCT
>NW_025891105.1:65771-84618 GCF_002878395.1 Capsicum annuum
TACTCTCTTAAAGACAAATGTCTAGACAAATATGTTGTGAGGATGACATTGGGAAGCCTATTCTCGGCTTGTATCCTTGCTACTTCTACCAAGCAACTTTTTTTTCTAATTATTTTCTTTTTAAAAAATTCAAACACTAATATTTTATTTATTTTTTTCTAATCTCTCTCCACCTTGAAACCCTCCGTATTTCATAACTTCTGATAATCTATTTTTTCTCTCTGATTTTGTAAATCCATTTGATAATCTATTTTCATAACTTCTTATAATCTATTTTCTCTTTCTGATTTTGTAAATTCATGGATAATCGAACCTTAAAATTTGGTCTAAAAGCAAGATCATCTCAATAAAATTAGTGATTAAAGTTAAAATATATATACGTAACAAAAATATTATCGATAATTTAGAGTTATTTTTTATTCTTACGTACTACTTTTTCTTAGTATAGTATTCTTAGAAGAAATTAAACATTTAACTTCACATAATAATTTTATTATTTATAAAAGTAATGACTAATTTTAACTAATAAAATGTTAGTAATTTGTTTGCCATGCATTACCTTGAATATTATTGTGAAAAATTTATTTATTATTATGATGATTTGATAAAAGATTTTAAAATATTTTAAATAAAATGTAGACAGTTCTGCTTTCCTTTTTATTTAATTTAAAATTTTTATCTTTTATATTTTACAATCCTTAATATTATTTTAAGTGAAATTAAAATCATAAAATTCATATTAAATTTTTGAGAACCTCAAAATTTTTGGGTTTAAAGCAAATGCTTTATTAGCTACCCCTGTCTAAAAGCCATGACAAATGGAAAAAGTGGTTCCAAATGGTTTCAAGCTCCGAAATTTTCCGAAGGAATGATTTATATTTATTGATTTTTCGAACATTGGAAAATAATAGTAATACTTTAGTAAATAGCATTCAATTGTGGAAAAGAATTGTGTTGAATTACTTTGCTGAGATGGATCAAAACCATGAGAAACATCAGATTTAGTTATGACGCTGGAAAAGGAAAGGATTTTGCTTATGTATAATTAGGATTCTGTTTCCCTTTAATATCTTCTAGTCATAAATTATAATTATTTCTTTTCTATATATTAGAAGAGGTGCTTCAACATATAAGCTTTTTATCTTTAAATTTAATATTGAGGGTATTAAGGTCTTTAAAATAAGTTCTAAACTCAATTTGATAATCCTTTGAGCTTTGTTTTTTGAACCTCCTTAAAAGTTTTAATAAAAGCTCATTCTTTCTCTTTAACTACCAACAATACCATGTAAAAAATTTACAATAATGCCATCACATGTGACCTTGCATATATTTCCACATATATGGACCCTTATCTTTCATTTATTTTTTATTTTTATTTATCTTTTTTTATGTATAAAATTATTTCGAATGTATTATATTTAAGTAAATTGATTAGTAAGATGATAATTTATTGTAAAAAATAATTATTGATACAATTAAATAAATTTTATTCTTTATTTAATTTCATATCAAACATATAATTTACTTTCTTTCTTATTTGTTACTACAATTTCACCTGTTTTTTTTTTCTAATATATAGAAGAGAAAATTTCGATATGCCTGCTTATGTTGTCTTCTTCAACTGCTTCAATCGTGATTTTATTATATTGCCCCTAATTAATTATTATAAGTCATTTATATATTAAAAAAAATAATAATATTTAATTTTAAAAAAACAAACATGTATGACATGTCTATTTCAGTTATTTCAATCGTAATTTTACTTTCTATTACATCATTTTTAATGAATTATTATAAATTATTTATATATTAAAAAAATTAATAATATTTAATATAAAAAGTAAAATATACATTTATGACATAGCTACTTCAGCTGTTTTAATCATAATTTTACTAAATATCATCCCTAATTAATTATTATAAGTCATCTAAGTATTTAAAGCAGCTCTCTGTCTTTCTGTCAGCTTCAGTTGTTTGCTCCATGATTTTACTAAATCATTCCTAAGTAATTGTTATAAATTATTTACATATTAAAAGATTAATAATATCTAATAAAACAATAGAATAGACATTTATGATATATCTGCATTAGCTGCTTTAATCATAATTTTACTAAATATCACCTCTAATTAATTATTATAAGCCATCTAAGTATTAAATAAATAAATAAATAATATTTAATTAAAAAAATAAAATAGATATAAAATAATAAGTTAACTCTTGATGTTTTAAAATAACTTGACGTCTTAAATGAGATTTCACTTACTTTTTTTCACAAGTATCTTTTATAGTAATTTTATTATATCACCTCTAATTAGTTGTTGTGAGTCATTTAAGACATGTCTATTTCGCCGCTTCAATCGTGATTTTACTATATCACCCCTAATTAATTATTATGGCCATCTAAGCATCGTGTCACTTACATTGGAGTAGAAAAAGTTTTACAAAATAATTACAAATTTAAATTATTTAAAAAATATAATTGACTATTAGTGACACAAAACTCTGGACAAGGAGAGTAGCGTATATTTTTTGACAATTACATAAAAAATATTATAAATTACAATAATTAAAAATTTAAAATATCTAAAAATAATTTAATATATTATATATTTTTATAAAATACTTAAAAAATAATATAAATCACAATAATTAACAACTTAAAAAATTTAAACGATATAAATATTTGGTTGACTCTCGAAATTGTATCAGTTTCACTTAAATTGAAATAGAAGAAAAATATTATAAATCACAATAATTAAAATTTTAAATTATTTTAAAAATACAATTGACTATCAATGCCACAAAAGTTTGAATAGAGAGAGTAACATATGTTATTTAAAAATTACATAAAATTTTTTATAGATTACAATATTAACAACTTAAAATATTTAAAAACATATTAAAAGTATGATTGATTATCTAAATTCAATCTGTGTCATATAAATTGAGACAATAAAACATTTATTGATCTCATGCTAGATCCCGGATGACTCTTAGGATGTATATGCAATCCAACCTTTTTTTTAGCTTTTGTTTAAATCAAAATTGAAAATACAAGTTCTAATATACTACATCAAACAGTGGATAAGAAATAATGTTAGCATAAATAATACCAATATTACTAATACAAGTATTATTAATACAAACATTATTAATACATTCTATCGGCATTATTTTTGTACACTCTAACAAAAGACTCCACGTTTCAATGTAAGGAACATATACAAAAGTAAAGTTCAATAAAATATCTACATAAGTATATTTTATCGTGTTCTCAAAGTCAACTAATTTAAATTAATATGAAAGATGGTAACTTATAGTTTTCTTTTCTATATACTTTTTGAAACACTTAAAATTTAAATTTAAAATATTAGTTTAGTTTAACTTCAAAGAACAAGGTGACAAATAAAAGAGAAGGGAAAAATGAAAGCAAATGATGTTTATGGCGGCTTAGTAAGGGAATATAATGCAGGTTATTAATTGCAATTCACATATGATGTAATATGTAATGACTAGATAACCCTTTATTTTTTTCAACACTTATTCTCAAGTCTTATGTATCATTTTTAATCTCAAATTTTCTACTTAATGTAACAAATCTCAATCATATGATTAAAAATATAAGCTTTTAAATGCAACAAATTTTATTGTTTATATGAGTAAGTTATACATAATTATCTTGTAAGACTTAACTCCGTGAAAAATACTACCAAATTGTTAATATGTTTTGTGTATTCATGTTTTATAATTCATAATTCGAATTAATATGAATTTAACTTACTATACATAATAAAAATATCTTAACATTGGACCCGTGCTACCACGGGCCATGCTTCTCTATTATAAAAAATATAACCTTTAAATTACCCAATTGTATAAGAATTCTAGTTATAAGAATTCTAGTACATAAAACTTAAATTCATACAGAAAACTAGGGGAACCAGCTAACCATTTTTTCTAAGGGCATTTCACTAAAGGATAATACTATTTTCTTCTTCAACGTAACTAACTTTTGGTGCATTATTTATTTGTGGTCTCTAGATGGATAAAATATTAAAAGTAATTATAAAATAAAATGTAAAAAAGATTACCCATATTTAAGTTGATCCCTATAGGGTTTATTAGGGATTTGTGGACTCCTCTTCATTTTCACTCCCTCCTTGACCGTTAAAATTGAATGAGTAAGATTTAATTATTCTAAAATAAATCTCTAATCATGGTTTAGCTAATAAATACATTATATATTTAGTTAAGAAAATTATTGTAATTTCACAATCTTAGCAACATATTATCTTGTCCATAAATATAGCAACAAAAAGTCTTTTCTTCCTAAATTATTTTTCATACGCATGGTCCATCTTTTAATTTCTATTTAAATTAACCTTGTTGTTGTATTTTGGAATCTTTCTCTTTAATAATTACTAACTATATTTTTTTTTAAATAGGAGAGTCTACAAGTTCTCCTATTTTATTTCACTAATTTTAAAAAAATAAAATGGATAATTATTATAGAAAAAGTTTAAAAAAAAAATAAAAAAATTAATTTAGAATACTAGAGATTTCTCTCATTTTTTCCTTATTTTATTTCACCTGTTTTAAAGAAACTAAAATATCTAATTTTTAAGAAAAAACTCCAAAAAAGATGATAAAAAATTAATCTAAAATAGAAGAGTCGATTATTTCTCCTACTTTATTTCACCTACTTTAAAGAAAATAAAATAGTTAATTGTTAAACAAAAAGTTTCAAAAAAAAAAAACTGATAATAAAAAAAATCAATTGATAAAGAAATTAAAAGATGAAATTCTTGTGTAGGAAAAAAAGGTTGGAAGAGAAATTTTTTTTGTTGCTTTATTTATGGACATGTTGCTAAGATTGTAGAATTACAATAATTTTTTAAACTAAATATATAATATATTTATTATCTAAACTATAGTTAGAGTTGTATTTTAGAACAATTAAATCTTAGCCATTTAATTTGAGTTATGCCATATGTCACCAACCAAGATAGAAACTTGGAAAAATGGAGAAGGTGAAAATGGTGAGGAGCCCACTAGTCTTCGTCCGAAGGAATTTATTGCACAAAAAGGCCGGGTACAATCAAGATAGGAACTTGGGGAAAATGGAGAAGATGGAAATGGTGAGGAGCCCACTAGTCTTCGGTCAGAGGGATTTATTGCACGAAAAGGCCGAGCGCAGTCTCCTGAAGAGAGAAGCCCAACAAATGTCAGATGCCCAACAAATGTCAGATGCAAAGCCCGCACCAAGTCCGGGTTCTCTAATATTAATGTAACCCCTTCCAATGGGAAACCAAAGAAACGTTCACTTCAAACACCAATTTACCTAATGACATATCTACCTTATGAAATCACGATGATTATTCTCTCATAATTACCCGTTAAATCCCTGTTACGATTCGAGTGTGTTTTTAAGCCATGACGTTCGTGGATTTCATGCCCGAAGTTCGAGCTCAGGAATCATAAACGACAAAGAGCCATCACCATGATGACGTATAAAATATATTTCACGAAAACGAGTTCCTTTCGATCCATCAACTAACAACTCACTTTGGAAGAGCTCAATGCTCCTTTCATGATAAGGGACTATGATGATGAGAGCTATAGAGTTTTTTTTAGACTTTTAGGATCTTGTCATGGTCTTATATTGATTAGTATAATCAAGTGTATCTACTTGTGGAATCCTGCCACCCGATTTTACACCAAACTATTTGACGTTGATGACTTGGTGCACCAGTATTATACGAGTGGAGGACTTTGTTTCGACGACTCCAAGAATGTTTACAAGGCGATGCTTGTTATACATCAGGTTTTAGGTGGTGGTGATAAGTTTGTTAGAGTTGCAACCTTTGTAGACAAAAAATGGAGGCAAGTCGAATTCCCTTATGATATGCCCTCAGCTTCTAGGGGGATTACACTGCATGGACGAATTCACTACAGGGTAAGGGTTTCTCGTGAACAATGAACATAAGTGTTTTCATGAAATAAGTTATTTTAATCCCATGCATTACTGAAAAGTTTCACATACTTTCTATCCCTGATCCTAAGTTTAATCAAGTAGAGAATGTTATACTTGGTTTAGGAGTATTAAGTGAATGTGTTGTTGGGTCATGGGCCTTTGTCCTTCCTACGTGGATACATGAAGCCCAATTTGGATCAACCCACTTTTGCCCATAGGCCCATTACTATAGGGCGTATATATTGATCTTTTTAGGTCTTATTCGCCATCACAAAAAGAGAGTTTTCAGCAGCCAAAGAGAGAAAAACAAAGCTGATTTTCGCACCTAAATTTCAGCCACAACTGTCAACTTCAAATTGCGATTTCCTCTTCGTTTCTTGTCCGATTGAGCTGATTTTTGGACTGCTTGTTCCTCTCATCTCAATATTTGATTAGGAACTGACGGAGCTTGATTTGGAGGCCTGTAGCTCCTGTTCTTCATTCCCGAATAGTAACTGCGTTTTTGGTACTTTCACTCCTTTATTTCTCTAGTGTTTGGTGCTGTGGATTATTTATTGTTTCTTGTTGTTTGACACTTGTTTGGTGGCCATTTTAGAGGACAATATTGTAACTCTTTGGTGATTATAATGGAGGTTTTGGTCCCGTGGTTTTTTACTCTTCACACTGAAGGATTTTCTATATAAATCTTGTGTCTCATGTGATTGCCTTTATTCTTGTCTTGTTTCATTTGGCTGAGTTTTTCGCTGTATATTACTCTATTTTTATTGGATGTATTTGTCTCCTCTTGGTTCAAGTGGAAAGGAAAAGTTTAGTCTTGGATATTTTTCGCTGCTACCCTGTCGGGCTCTTTGATTGTGTGCCCGTCTTTCCTAACAAGTGGTATCAGAGTGTTGGTTGTTTTTGACTGTAGATTTGAATGATGGAGTAAAATATGAGCAAGATGGTATATTTGAATGGTAGTAACTATCATACTTGGAAAGGCAAAATGAAGGATCTTCTATTTGTCAAGAAAATGCATCTACCTGTGTTTGCATCTACTAAATCTGAATCCATGACAGATGAAGATTGGAAATTTTAGCACTTATAGGTTTGTGGCTATATTAGACAATGGGTTGAATATAATGTTAGAAATCATATTGTGAATGAGACACATGCTAGAAGTTTGTGGGACAAGCTCGAGACACTTTATGCTTCGAAGACTGGCAATAACAAGTTGTTCCTTCTTAAGAAATTGATGACTATTAGGTATAAAGAGGGCAGTCCTATTTCTGATCATATTAATGATTTTTTGGGTGTCCTTGACCAGCTGTCCGGAATGGGTGTAAAGTTCGATGAAAAAATTCAGGGACTTTGGCTTCTTAATACTCTGCCCGACTCTTGGGAAACTCTTTGAGTTTCTTTGACTAATTCTGCTCCCGGTGGTATTGTAACTATGGAATATGTTAAGAGTGGTGTCTTGAATGAAGAGATGAGAAGAAGATCTCAGGTCTTATCTTCTTCATCTTTATACTCTGATGTTTTGGTTACTGAAGAAAGGGGGAGAAACAAGTCCAGTGATTCAAATGATAGAGATAAAAGTAGAAGCAAGTCAAGGTCCAAATTCAAGAATGTTGCATGTGACTATTGCAACAAAAAGGGGCATATCATGAAATATTATTACAAGCATAAGAGAGATATAAGACGGCAAAACAAAGAAGGCGATAATAAAAATCGTGTTACTGTTGTTGTTAATGATGATCTTCTTGTTGCTTGTAGTAAGAATGCCATTAATCTTGTTCGCGATGAGTCTAGCTGGTTTGTGGATTCTGGTGCTACTTCTTATGTTACACCAAAGAAGGAATTATTTTCTTTTTATACTCCAGGTAATTTTGGGATGTTGAAAATGGGCAATAATAATGAAGCTAAAGTACTTGGCATTGGCACGATTTGTTTGGAAAGTAACAATGGTTCCAAACTAGTTATCAATAATGTCAAGCATGCTCCAGATGTTCGCTTGAATTTGATTTCAGTAGAAAGTCTTGATGATGAGGGTTATGTTAACACCCTTGGTGCTGGCCAGTGGAAGCTTACTAGAGGTTTGATGATTGTGGCTTGAGGTGACAAGTTGTCTAACTTGTACGTATTTCTGGGCTCTACTTCTAGAGGCTTGATAAACTTGGTGGAGAATGATACTTCATCAGAGTTGTGGCATAGAAGGTTGAGTCATATGAGTGAGAAGGGGATTGATAGTTTGGCTAAGAAAATTTTGCATTCTGGAGTAAAACAAGCAAAGTTAAAGAAGTGTGTTCAATTCTTAGTCGGTAAACAGAAAAGAGTTTCTTTTCAGAGTCATACACCTTCAAGAAAGCTCAATTTGCTGGAGTTGGTGCGTTTTGATTTATGCGGTCCTTTTAAAGTAAGGTCTCGTGGTGGTGCACTTTACTTTGTGACTTTTATTGATGATCATTCTCGCAAACTATGGGTATTTCCTTTGAAGTCTAAGGATCAAGTACTTGATGTGTTCAAGAATTTTCAGGCCTTGGTTGAAAGACAGACAGGGAAGAAATTAAAATATATCCGTTCAGATAATGGTGGTGATTATATTGGTCCTTTTGATAGATATTACAGAGAGCAGGGTATTCGGTATCAGAAAACTCCTCCAAAGACTCCTCAATTGAATGGCTTAGCAGAGAGGATGAACAGAACACTAGTTGAGAGGGTTAGATGTATGCTTTCAAATGCTAAGCTTCCAGATTCCTTTTTGGAAGAAGCACTTAATACAACTGTTTATGTTATCAATTTATCTTCTACTGTTGCTTTGAATGGTGATGTACCTGACAAAGTTTGGTCTGGTAAGAATGTTTCTTATGATTATCTTAGAGTCTTTGGGTGTAAATCTTCTGTTCATGTTCCTAAAGATAAAAAGTCAAAGTTGGATGTTAAAACTAGACAGTGTATCTTCATTGATTATGGTCAAGATGAATTTGGCTATCGTTTCTATGATCCAGTTGAGAAGAAACTTGTTAGAAGCCGCGATGTTGTATTCTTTGAAGACCAAACAATTAAAGATTTTGACAAAGCTGAGAAGGTTTATTCTCAGAGTAGTGAGAGCCTAGTTGATGTTGATCCAGTTCCTTTAACTACTGCTCCTGAAGAAAATCTTCATGATAATAAAAATCAAGTTGATAATGAAGATGAAGATCATGTTCAAAATGACCAGCAAAAAGTTATTGATGCTGCAGTGCAAGTTGATATGGTTGATCAGCAACCAGTTGTTGATGCTCCAGAGAGTTCTCTCAGATGATCTACAAGAGAGAGAATACCTTTATCTCGTTATTCTCCCAGTGAGTATGTACTCTTGACTGACGGGGGAGAATCTGAGAGTCTTTATGAGGCCATGGAAAGTGAAGAAAAAGAAAAGTGGTTTGATGCTATGGAAAATAAAATTAAATCTTTACAAGATAATCATACCTTTGATTTTGGTAAGCTGCCTAAAGGCAGAAAATCTTTGAAAAATAGGTGGGTTTTTCGGGTGAAGCATGAAGATGGTAATCCAATTCCACGGTACAAAGCTAGATTAGTTGTGAAGGGATTTAACCAGAAAAAGGGAGTTGATTTTGATGAGATATTTTCTCCGGTTGTAAAGATGTCATCTATTCGTGTGGTTCTAGGCTTAGCTGCAAGTTTAGATTTAGAGGTTGAGCAAATGGATGTTAAAACTACTTTTCTCCATGGTGACTTAGATGAAGAAATTTATATGGAGCAACCTGAAGGTTTTGAAGTCAAGGGAAAAGAGAATTATGTTTGCAAATTGAATAAGAGCTTGTATGGTTTGAAATAAGCTCGTAGGCAGTGGTACAGGAAGTTTGGTTTCTTTATGAGTCACCAGGGCTTCAAGAAGACTACTTCAGAACATTGTGTTTTTGTACAAAATTTCTCTGATGGTGACTTTATTATTGTGTTGCTTTATGTTGATGACATGTTTGTTGTTGGTCATAATACTTGCAGGATTCAAAAATTAAAGCAAGAGTTGAGTAAGTCTTTTTCTATGAAAGACTTAGGACCAGCAAAGCACATTCTTGGCATACAGATTGTCCGTGATAGAAAGGCCAAGAAGTTATGGTTATCACAAGAGAAGTATATTCAGAAAGTACTTCGAAGGTTTAACATGGCCAATGCTAAGGTTTTTAGTACACCTTTAGCTATGCACTTCAAGTAGAGCACGAAGCAGTGTCCTTCCAGTGATAATGAGAAGGAAGATATGAAGAAAGTTCCTTATGCTTTAGCTATTGGTAGTTTGATGTATTCAATGGTTTGCACAAGACCGGATATTGCTCATGCTGTTGGTGTTGTTAGTCGTTTTCTTTCTAATCCGGGAAGAGAACATTGGAATACTGTAAAGTGGATTATGAGATATCTTTGTGGCACTTCTAGTCTGAGTTTGTGTTTTGGTACAGGAAAGCCTAGTCTTTGTGGTTATACTGATTCATATATGGCCGGTGATATTGATACTCGCAAGTTTACTTCAGGGTATTTGGTTACTTTTGCAGGGGGAGCTGTGTCTTGACAATCTAGGTTGCAAAAATGTGTTGCTATATCTACTATAGAAGCTGAGCTTATTGCTGCCGTTGAAGCTTGTAAAGAATTGCTTTGGATGAAGAGATTCTTGGGGGAACTTAGTTGTGCCCAAGAGAGGTATGTGCATCATTACGATAGTCAAAGTGCCATACATCTTGGCAAGAATTCTATATTTCATGGTCGGTCTAACCACATTGATGTGAGATACCATTGGATTCGGGATGTGTTGGATTCTCAGTTGCTTGAACTTGAGAAGATTCATACGGATGATAATGATTCCGACATGATCACTAAAACTTTACCAAGAGGGAAGTTTGAAGATTGTTGCATGATCGCCTGGATGACGGTCTCCTCCACATAGTCGGGAGGGGGAGAATTGTTGGGTCATGGGCCTTTGTCCCTTCCTATATGGATAAATGAAGCCCAATTTGGACCAACTCACTTTTTCCCATAGGTACATTACTATGGGGCATATACATTAATATTTTTAGGTCTTATTCACCATCACAAAAAGAGAGTTTTTAGCAGCCAAAAAGAGAAAAACAAAGTTGATTTTCGCACCTAAATTTCAGCCACAGCTGTCAACTTCAAATTGCGATTCCCGCTTCATTTCTAGTACGATTGAGCTGATTTTTGGATTGATTTTTACTCTCATCTAAATATTTGATTAGGAACTGACGGATATTGATTTGGTGTCCTGTAGCTCCTGTTCTTCATTCCCAAACAGTAGCTACATTTTTGGTGCTTTAACTCCTTTATTTCTCTAGTGTTTGGTGCTGTGGATTATGTATTATTTCTTGTTGTTTGAAACTTTTTTGGTGTCCATTTTAGAGGACAATATTTTAACTCTTTGGTGATTATAGTGGAGGTTTTGGTCCCGTGAATTTTTACTCTTCACACTGAAGGGTTTTCCACGAAAATCTTGTGTCTCGTGTGATTGCCTTTATTCTTGTCTTGTTTCATTTGGTTGAGTTGTTTTTTGTATATTACTCTAATTTTCTTGGGTTATTTGTCTCCTCTTGGTTCAAGTTGAAAGGAAAAGTTTAGTCTTGGGTATTTTCCGCTGCTACCCTATCGGGCTCTTTGATTGTATGCTCGTCTTTCCTAATATGTCTAGGTATAGCTCATTTGGATAATGATGAAATGGATGTCGAGATATTGTTCATGAAGGAATATGAAGTAAGGAAATCACGGACATGTTTATTTCTTTTAAGGAATGTAGAAATAGATCCTTATTTAAGAGCTTTAACGCCTCTTTTCATGATAGAGAATGGAGAGTTAATTCTTATAATCGATGATATTTTTGAAAAAAAAATTCTTATGTATGATCCAAAGAACGATAATATCCAAGAAATTCAGCTCACTAATGGGAAGAAAGAACGTATATGGTGCAACATTTGCTATGTGGAAAGCTTGACCTCGCCGTAAGAGTCACTACTCGATTCTGGAGTAGAAAGTTTAGACCGATTGTGTAAATTAATTGGTTATACTATGATTATTATTATTTTTTTATATTCTTTTTTGTTTATTTAATAATTGTAGAATAGGCTTGATATTACTTGAGGCTTTGGGCTGTAGGTGACAAAAGAGTTTTAAAATAAAGTGTAGGTGACACAAGTCTTAATAATTGAGTCGAGGTAATAGTTACTTTATTAAGGATTAAGAAAGTTGGGAAAGTTTGAAAATGATCCACAAGTTTTTAAATTTACACTTTGATCAAAATGTTAGTTAATATAACAGGAAACAGAGGGAAAAAGATGCGTTTCTCTCTCTTCTCATCCGTTGTTGTTTTATCTCTCTTTACGATTTTTGTTGTTCATTATTGCTGTTGCTTTATTCATCATCATCTTCTTCACTATCATCATCTTTTACTTCATTATTATCTTCTTGTAGATCATTGTTATTGTTGTTGTTACTGCTATCTGACCAATTTTTTAGGTTAAATTTTGTTTCTACATTACTTTCCACTTTGACATTACTTCATAGGTGACTTTGGTATGTAAACTTATGATTTTTATTCGAATTGGTCATCTGGGTGCACAGTAGAACCCGATCATGAATCCTAGATAAGTGCCCACAATTTAAAAAGATCACTCATCTGGTGCATGAGATGAGTATCTATTACAACGGATGAGTAATTGAACAGATGGGTAATCTGTTGCAACAGAATATTTATCTATTGCAATAGACTAGTTATCTGTTACAATAGAATATTTATCTGTTGCAACACACTAGTTATCTGTTACAACAAACTTATTATTTGTTGCATCAGATAGATTATCTGTTGCATCAGACAGATTATCTGTTGCAACATATGAGTAATCTGTTTAGAACAATAGAAATCAGCCCTGCCATAAATCCAATAGATAACCAATATGTTTTAACTCTTGCTATTGCTACTAGATTCAAAATTATTCCTTACGTCTAATCATCGACATGTTTGTTAAGAAGATAATAGACAAAATAAAAATTAAATACTCTCTCTGTCTCAAATTACCCATCCAAAATTTTCTAATTTGATTTCTCATTTTAATTATCTTTAGTCAATAATCAAGAAGAGACAAAAAAAATTCCATGTTTTACCCTTTGCATTAATTAATTTTTCTTCAAATTAAAATGTAAACATCATTTAATAGGGGTATTATGGTAAACTAGGCATGTTATTAATTATTTTTTTAATCAATGTACCATCTCAATTTGGGACAGGTAATTTGAGACGGAGGGAGTGTGAATTAACAAACTAGTTATATGTTGCATCAGACTGATTATCTGTTGTATCAAACTGCTTATCTATTGCAACATATGAGTAATCTATTGCAACAAATGAGTAATCTATTTGGAACAACACAAATCAGCGCCTGCCACAAACCCAGCAGATAACCAATATGTTTCAACTGCTATTGCTACTGGATTCAAAATTATTCCTTACATCTAATTGTCGACATGTTTATTGAGAAGATACAGTAGACAAAATGAAAATTAAATATGAATTAAAACGTCAAAGTTGATCAAACATAATTTTTTTATTAATCAAAAACAAATAAAAATACATAGACTAAAAGAAAAAAAATACTATAATTATTATTATCATCATCATCATTATTATTGGCAGCCGACCAATCTTCAATAGGAAGCAGCAAGGCCTTTCTCAGTCTATGGATCTCACGGAGCATCCTTGCTCTAACTGCTCCTAATTTTCACTGCAGGTCACGAACCTGCATCCAAAGTTCATTCACGACGTCTTGAAGAAAAGCAACATCCCACACTGGATCAGCCATATCTAGAACATATATGAATTGACAAAAAATGTAAAAAGAAAAGTAAAGAAAAGAATATCCAAATGTAAGACAACAAATACTATAAATTGGCAAGAAAAAACTTACCTGACTCAGGGAAGAGAAAGTGGTGGAAGGTGTAATATGAAAGACAAGATGCAATAAATAAATAGAGTGTAATTGAATGAACTATTGAGTAAGGAGGGACCTATTTATAGAGGATTGAATTTGAATGAGTTAGGGAAAAAGGTGCGACAGTTCACCTCCATTTATTAATTATAATTTTAATTATTGTGAAAAGTTATGACTTAATTAAATTAAAAAATATTGTGATAAGTCATGACTTTTCAGATTATTATTATTAATTAGTTCTTTCCAAAAACTATTTTTATTGAGTTGTGACAACAGATTCTATATCTGTTGCATGAGATAATTCATCCGTGACAATAAATATATCATCTGTTGCAACAAATAGAAAACCCGTTGCGTCAGATAATCTATCTATTGCAACATATAATCTTTCTTATTTTTTTCTTTAAATTATCATCATATCATTAATTCAAATTTGCTGACTTTTTTATTATATAAATTAAAAAATTGATTTTAAAAAAATATTTTCTGTGAAAAGAAATGACGCCTATTTAATATTAACGTCAATTATTCAAATTAAATAACTATTTTTTTACGGTTATAAATTGTATTTTTCATTCCTTATTGTTTTATGTGAAAAGAAATGATTTAATTAAATCCAGATGATGATTTTTTTATTATTGTGCAAGTCATAACTTTTCAGCTTATTATATTATTAAATAACTTTTTTTCAATTTAAAAATCGAAGACACCTTTTCAATAAATATTTTTTAATAAAATAATAACCATTTTTATTGAGTTCTGACAACAGATTGTATATCTGTTGAATCAGATAAACCATCTGTTGCAATAGATATTCCATTTGTTGCAACAGATATTCCATCTGTTGCAACAAATATACCATCTATTGCAACAAATCGACCATATGTTTTAATATCTTTTTTAATTTCTTCTAACAACTGATACATTAGTCGCGATAGGTGGAAAATTTGACGCATCAACAACATTGTTGCATGTGTTTTAGATAAAAAGTCACGACTGTTCACCTTTTTCTTAGCAATCATCAAATAAGTTATAATTAATTCAATGTTGTGACTTTTTTAATTACATAATAAATAAATAATTTTAAAAAATTAATTTAAAAATAAAAATGGTGAAAAATCACGATCAGTTATTAAAATTAAATAATCGTTCTTTTACGATTGTAAATTGTGTTTATCATTTATTTTCATATTATTTATTTATGAACCATTTTTCATATTAAATAATCGGAAAGTCATGTCTCATGTCTTTTCACCCTCTCAATAACAACAATAAACCTTTTTTATTAATAACCACCTGTTGCAACATATGATCCATCTGTCACATCAGATTAACCTCTGTTGCCATAAATGCTCAATCCCTACAACCAACCGTCGACATGTTGAGAATAAGGAATAAACAGAATGATAATTAAATATTAAATAAGAGTTAAAAATTCAAAGTTGACCACCAAACATACATTTTTGAATCCCCTGGGTAGATCCGATATACAAAACGAGGAAAATACATACGCTAAAATAAAAAATATAACCTAATTATTATTACTACTACTACTATTATTATTATTATTATTATTATCATTATTATTACTACTACTACTACTACTACTATTATTGTCAACCTAAAAATTTTCCTCCGACAACAGTAGGGCCCTCCTCAGCCTTGCTTTGAAGTTGGCCAAGTTCCTTTGAAGTTCATCAAACTGCCTTTGAAGTTCCCGTAATGTCTCAATATGAATCTTTTTGTACGAATTTGAATATGGATCAGTCATATTTGTAAGTGTAGTAGAATGAACGAGTAAGGAGGGACCTATTTATAAATGATTGAATTCGAAGGGGTTACTCAAAAAGCCACGACTGTTCACCCCTTAATTAAATAAAACTAGTGACTTTTCGAATATGTAAATTAAAAAAATGGATGTAAATACAACATTTTATCTTTTATTATATTTCGAAAAGAAAAGAAAATTGCTTTAAAATAAATCTAACACTTACAACATATTGACAATCTGTTGCAACAGATGGAAATATCTGTTTGATTTTTCCAACAGATATGTCATATGTTGCAATAGGTTGATCATACGTCGTACAAATGTCTACAATTATTTGATAATTTATATAGATGTGACATCTGTTGCAACTTTCTAGTCATCTGTTTATTCAATTTAAGCCATAGATGGGCTAGAAAGAATAAGGTGCGTACAGATGGATGGATCCACTGTCATGTGTGGGAGTTAAGTATTACTGATAAGGTCATCGGGACAACACACACAAAGTACCCTATTATGAATTACTGACGGTTGTTGCTTATGTTTATGCATGTCAAGTTTTGAGAAGGGATCGATATTTGGTGTCATTGTAGAGATCCAATATCGATTGGACTTAACTTTAAGTGTGCATTAGACTTTGAGAAGTCCTTCGAAGACTCACACTGCATCAAACAAGAACAAAAAACCAATAGAAATTCCCCTGGCCTAATTTATATGGAAGGGTTGTTCGAGAAGATGATTATACACCAGAAAGAGCCGAAGGAGAATGCCTGTGAGGGAAAGGGGAGTTGATGACAAACTATATCATCTAAAAGATAATTAAAGAGGAGACATAGGGTAGCAAGGAACTTCTAGCAAATCTGGTCGATGAAATTATCTTAAAACATGAGAAATTTGAATCAAGTGTAAATATGAAAGTGGATCCGGTAATGTAAATTCGCTTATTATTTCTCTGAAAGAAAAATAATGCAGATGGACACTTTGCTAAGGAGCTGCAACTAGTAAGTGCGGTCAGGATTATCACCTAGCTAAAAAATAAGAGAAGACTAAGAAAGCAGCCTCACGGGCATCAAGGGTTGAAATGATGTATAGCAAGTCTAGAAAACTTATGCCAACAACAACTGCAATTAAAATAAGGAATCTAACCGAAGGCGGTAATTTCTAAATTTTAAATTGCATTCCATGTCTTCTTGTTTGTGGTTCCGATCAGTTCCATTGCTGTTGACCTGATTGGAACCACAAACAAGATTGAAAGACAGATTGAGTTTCCTTACTTCATTATCAATATGGATTAATTATTGTGTTTTCTTGCTCTAGCATGCTTTCAACATTTATTGGAGAAGATCAGAGGCTTGCTGTAGTATGTGAATCCCGATAATTTTCAAGCTTGCCTCCAGCTTGCCAATTTGGTATCCAAGCTTGTCGTTGCCATCTCTGAAGTTGATATAGAGTTCCTGGTCTTTTGTGATCTCGATCAGGAACACTACCTTCAAAGTTGTGGCATTATAGAAGGCCTTTAGAATACTTTCTTCAGAAGCCTTAAAGGATACATGGAGGGTCATTGTGTATGTTTTTAGGTCAAAATGTGTTGATGCACAGTCAAGATGTGGTCCCAACAGTTGAATAGCTCACTTTTATCGAGCGTTGCTCAACCAACCTTCAAGAGATTTGATAAATTATTCAGCAAGGAGTTATGTAATGTTTGATTTAAACCGACTCTACCAAGCCTATCAAACGTTATGTAACTTCAGGCTCATTACCCTATTAAAAAACTTTATCCGAGTTGGTGGACAAATCAAACGAGCTCAATCTCTCAGCCTTTCTGTTGATCGCTATTCTTCAATTATAGATGATAAGATATCCTCCATGCAAAAGTATACACTGTCAGCAGAAATGCTTGCCAGAGCAAAAGTCTTCAGAAGGCATCAACATTAATCTCTCAATATTAGTTGATATTGAGAGATTTCTAGTCATGCCTTCCAAAGACTTTCACTATGGCAAGAATTTCTGCTGATGACAAGATTCCGCTATGCAAAACTCTACACCGTCAGCAAAAAATTATAAAAGTCTTCAGAAGACATTTGAAAATAAGGAATTTGTCAGCAATGACTACATATAATTACCATTAACAACCTTACTAGATTCTCTTCTCGTTCAAAAGAAAAGGCAGAAATATTTTCATTTTCATTTTCATTTTATTTGTTTAACAAACCAAACAAAGCTGAACTAAATCTAGCATTCAGTTTGTCCTTTCTATTCCTTCCCTTTTTATTTTCTCACCTTTTTCAGCTCATGTTGTTCTTCTGTGACCCTTGTACATTGCTCAATAGTACAAGACAAAGGACTTGAAATTTTTCTTTTTCAGATACTTAAGCAAGACAGAGGGGCATTATCAACTCCTCTGTCTTGCTCAAGTATCCAAAAAAGAAAAATTTTAAGTCCTCTATCTTGTACTATTGAGCAATGTACAAGGGCCACAAAAGAACAACATGTGCTAAAAAAGGTGAGAAGATAAAAAGGGGAGGAATAAAAAGGACAAATTGAATGCTAGATTTAGTTCATCTTTGTTTGATTTGTTAAACAAATAAAATGCGAATGCAAATGAAAATATTTTTGCCTTTTCTTTTGAACGAGAAGAGAATCTAGTGAGGTTGTAGATATTAATTATGTATAATCATTGCTAAAAACTTTGTTATTTTTGAATGTCTTTTGAAAACTCTTATACAAAACTTCCTTGATATTGAAAGATTACTAATCATGCCTTCTCTAGACTTTCACTTTTGCAAGAATTTATGGCGATGGTGTAGACTTTTGCATGGCGGATATCTCATCATCAGTGGAAATTCTTGCCAGAGTGAAAGTCTTTAGAAGGCATGACTAGTAATCTCTCAATATCAGTTGATATTGAGATTACTGTTGATGCCTTCTAAAGACTTTTGCTCTGGCAAGCATTTCTGCTGACGGTGTAGACTTTTGCATGAAGGATATTTTGTTATCTATAATTGGAGAAAAGCGATCAGCAGAAAGGCTGGGAGATTGAGCTCGTTTGATTTGTCCACCAACTCGGGCAAAGTTTTTTGATTGGGTAATAAGCCTGGAGTTATGTAACGTTTGATAGGCTAGGTAGAGTTAGTTTTG
>NW_025891105.1:87618-134199 GCF_002878395.1 Capsicum annuum
TTAACAATATAGAAGTGTTCATCTATCTTTTATTTTAACTAATTTTTGTTTGGAAATATATATTTAAATTTTTCGATTGAAAAAAGTATATACTGTAGTACAGATTGGTAAGTTACAGACCTTTGTAGTATATAACTCTAAGTACTTGTAAATGTAGGGAAAATAAATATTCACACCCAGGAAAAGAGTAATAACGACACCAAATATTATAAAAATGGGGTAAATATAATACTCAAATGGAGTGATACAAAAACACTGATTACAAATTAGTAGTGTCAAAAGATTACTACTTTTATAAAAGAAATGACACTCTTTTATTTCACACAGCTCACTATAATATTACTCTCACACTATTTTTCTCACAGACTATAGAATATTTGTGGATTACTCTCTTATCTCTCTATTACTCTCTCTGTTTTGGTGTACTTTGGAATGATGGTGAATTCATCTATTTATAGATGAATGTCCAAAATTTTTCATATTGTGACACCAATTTCCAACTTGATCATGTTGCAACACCAACTTTCAAATTCATGTCACCACATTAGACATGTTGCAACACTAATTTTTTTATTTAATTATTCTTAATCCCACAAATCTCTCCCTTAATTTTGATTTTTTTTGCTCTTTAGTCCAAGACTTGATCTCAATATCTGAAAGTTTTCAAACTTGAGAGGCTTTATGAAAATACCTGCAACTTGATTATGAGATTTTACGTACTTGAGTTCTACCTTTTCATGAATCTTTTTCTTTGACTTGTATACCCATTTGACTCCAACTGCTTGATGATCTTTAGGAAGAGTAGTTAACCCCTAAGTGTTATTCCTTTTTATCGACTGAATTTCTTCCTTCATGGCTTGTCTCCACCTTTTGTCTGTAATAGCTTCATCAAAATTCATTGGTTCACTGTCAACATAGAGTCAACACAAAAAATCAAAATTAGTAACATCTCCTGTGTCATTATAGAGTTCTTGGATGCTCCTCATCCTCTGTGGTCTTTCACTTGAACTCTGATCTTGAGAAGAAGGAGATGCAACATTTGTTGGTGAAGGAGGTGGGGTTGTATCCTATGTAGGTGTCATGGTATCCTGTTCTTCTTCATCTCCAAAGTATGGAAGAAAATCATATGTTCTTTCTTCTTGAGCCTCTTGGCCTTCCCAATTTCATGGCGCTTCTTCATCAAATTCAACATCACGACTGACCACCACTTTGTTGCTGCTTGGATTGTATAACTTGAAGCCTTTTAAATTAGTGTCATAGCCAATAAACACATACTTGATGCTTCGATCATCAAGTTTAGCTCTCCCTTGATGTGGAACATGAGCATAGACTGTGCTCCCAAAGATTCTCAAGTGCTTGTCACTTGGCTTTCTTCCTCTCCATGCTTCTTGAGGTGTTTAATCTCTCACATTTCTTGTTGGAGACCTGTTTCTTAAATAAACTGCACATGAAACAAACTCGGCCCAAAAAATTTTTAGCATATTTTTAGCTTTCAACATACATCTTGTCATATTAAGAATTATTCTATTCTTTCTGCAACTCCATTTTGTCAGGGCGAGTAAGGTGCCGTTAGATGACGACGAATTCCATGAGACGTACAGAAGTCATTAAATTCTTTTAATGTGAATTCACCTCCTATATCGGACCTTAAGGCTTTTATTTCATAGTTGCTCTCTTTTTCTACAAGTGCTTTGAAATTTTTAAAAGCAACAAAAGCTTCTAATTTTTGCTTCAAGAAATATACTCAAGTCGTTCTACTAAAATCATTAATAAAGAGTAATAAGTATTTACTTTTACCAAAAGAAGGTGGATCGATTGGACCACACACATCAGTGTGAACAAGCCAAAGTGGATTAGTTGCTCTTGACATGGTTTCCTTCGAAAAACTCCTCCTTGCATATTTTTCAAGAAGACTAACTTCACACAACTGATTGGGATGATTGATTTATAGAATTCCATCAACTATGTTCTTATCTCCCATTGATTTAAGAGCTTCAAAGTTCAAATGTCCAAATCACATGTTCCAACACCACGACTCATCTTGCACATTAGCCTTCAAGCACTTTGCATTAATGGTCTTAAGATTCAAAGAAAATAATTTATTTTTTCAGTATGCACTTTGGCAATTAAATTATTACTTGAATCTCTAAGCCAAAGATGCATATTTTTCACATGAACATCATATCCTTTTTTAAGAACTAGGCCCAAACTCAAAATATTATTTTTTTAGTTTTGGCACATAGTAAACCTCATTGACCAATTTGTGATCTCCATTTTTATAGGATATCAAAATCGTACCTATTCCTTCAGTTTGAATCTTTGAGGTATCTCCAAAAGACAGATTACCTCTCATCATCTTCTTGATCTCCACAAACTTGTCTTCGTATTAACACATATGATTACTTGCTCCATTATCAAGACACTACGAACTATAATTATCTGTATCATCTTCTGTGAGTGCCATTAATAATGTTGACTTGTCTTCTTCTTTGTTGTTGTCAACAAGGTTAGCTTTTTCTTTAACACTACTACAACATTCCCAAAAGTAAAGTCCAAATTTATGACAGTTGTAGCACTCAATTTTAGATTTTTCATACCTTATTTCATTGGTACCTTGATAAGATCCACGTCCTCTTCCTCCCCGTTGTCCACGACTGCGGCCTCTGAATGTTAAGTGGTTTTTATCATCATTATTGAATTTGTTGATATAACTTCTTCCTCTTCCAAGACCTCCACGGCAGCCATGGCCTCGCCATTGTCCATTTTCTCTGTAACTTTTTTCACCTCCAAAATCTTTAAAGGATGTCTGAGTTTTAAGAAATTTCTCCAATGGCTCTTCTTTTCTTATATTCATTTTTCTTCGTGGGCTTGTTAAGAACCTTCTAATTGCTCTACTGTCATAGAGTCTAAATCTTTAGATTTCTCAATAGCACACACCACATAATCAAATTTGATTGTTAAGAGCGAAGGATCTTTTCTACCATGCGTACATCATCTACTTCCTCGTTGTACCTTCTTAGTTGATTCACAACAGCCATCACTCTTAAACAAAATTCCAAAACGAATTTGGATTTTTTCATTTTTAAAAATTCAAAATTATCCCTTAGAGTTTGAATTTTTACCTTCTTTACCTTATCAACTCCTTGGAGAGAATTTTGTAAAATCTCCCAAGCTTCCTTCGAGGTGGTTGCATCAGCCACCTTCTAAAACATACCATCATCCAGACATTGATGGATGAGAGTGAGAGCCTGTTGATCTTTCTTCCTTGTCTTAATCAAGATATCTTTTTTATTTTGAGCTAGAGTCTCCTCATTGGCGGGTTTTGTATACCCTTTGTCTACAATGTCCCAAACATCTTGAGATCCAAGAATGGCTTTCATTCGTAGGCACCATTTGTTATAATTTTCTTTTGTAAGACGGGAGTACTGAAAAGATAGTGGACTATTATTTTTCATGGCTCTAATACCACGATGTTGGAAAAATAAATATTCACACCTAGGATAATATCCACACAAAATAACAATAACGCGAGAGTAACAACGACACCAAATATTATATTAATGGGATAAATATAATATCCAAATGGAGTGATACAAAAATACTTATTACAAATTGGTAGTGTCAAAAGACTACTACTCTTATGAAAGAAACAACACTCTTTTATTTCACACAACTCACTATAATATTACTCCCACACTATTTTTCTCATAGACTATAGAATATCTTTTGATTACTTTCTTATCTCTCTATTGCTCTCTTTGTTTTGATGTACTTTGGAATGATGGAGAATTCATCTATTTATAGATGAACGTCCCAAATTTTTCATGTGTGACACTAATTTCCAACTTGATCATGTTGCAATACAAACTTCCAAATTCATGTCACCACATTAGACATGTTCCAACACTAATTTTTTTTTATTTCAGAGTAAATTCAAAAAGTGTACAATGAAGAATACTTGAATCAATAATATTCACATAAAGATTGCTATCGTCAGTCATTCCATGCTGCCTAGCATAGACTTGGTTATCTGGAGTAAATTCTCTCTTTTGTAATATGCGTCGAACCTATTGTACTCTATTGACTAATTTGAAGGGGTGAAAAAGGTGAAGGCTTCTATGAATAGTTTAATGAAGAACATATACATAAAACAAATCACAAACTTTATGGACAATTTTTAACTCTCTTTCATTGATATAATTCCATGTTTGCGGAAGTAGAAGTTAGGTGGAGAAGAAAAATAAGAGAACAACCTATTGTGATCAGAACCATAAAAAAGTTGCAAGCAGGGTGCTGATAATGTTGGAATTGTTGGGTTCGAAATCGAGAGGACATCATGCGGAAGCTTAAAATTTGCAAATCATGAGATCATAAATCAGATGATAAATAAAACAATACAAAAAATAAAAAATTATTTTATGATTTGGCCAATTGGCCTAGATATAAAACATAATATTAAAAAGCATTAAAACTAATTGAGATAAAATCTCTCCATAAACAAGACACTTTAAAGACTACATTGTGGATGCTATTGTGTTATGGTATGAGAAGGGGGTCTTCTATTTATAGAGTTCCAAAATCTTTCCTTCAAGAAAAAAGTTTGACAAATATGGAAAGTTTTATATTTTCCTTTTATGAAAAGCAAAAGTAATTATGGTATTACTTTTATTTTCCTTCTAAGAAAAACAAAACTTAAATATGGTAAGAAAATCTGGGTAAAAATCCTAACAAATCTCTCCCTTTTGGCTTGATTTTCTTTTAAAATATTCTTGATCCTTCTTCTTCACACGATCTTCATATATCACTTCTTCTTATGATGATTAAAAGTTGATATGGGTTGAAAATTGGTGCCCTATGAGTTGAAAATAAAAGCATGGGTTAATATTATTGGAGCCCTGTGTAAATAAGTAATAGGATTGAAAGTAGAGTCTTGTGAATTGAAAGTGAGCATAGGTTAAGAGTGGAGATCATGGGTTAAAAGTAAATGCATGAGTTGAAAGGAGCCCAAGTGTTAAAGCAAGTATGGGTTGAAAATTGAAGCCCATAAGCATGGGTTGAAATTTGATTTTGATTTTAAAGATAGATTAGCAGCAGGATCATTGAAAATTTGTTTGAAACTTTTTTCTCCACATGTAGCTTTTTTGGACATATATCATCATTATCATCAAATTGATTGCAACTTTGATTTAAACCCTCTTTTAACATGTTTGATCTCGTCTCACCACACCATTGTACTTTTGAATTGTAGGCTCTGATACCACTTGTTGGGTTATAAATAGAGAGGGAGTCATGTGGAAGCTTAAAGTTTTCAAACCATGAGATGATAAATCAGATGACAAATAAAATAATACAAAAAATATAAAATTATTATATGATTTGGCCTATTGGCCTATATATAAAACATAATATTAAAAAGTATAAAAACTAATTGAGATAAAATCTCCCCATAAACAAGACACTTTAAGGACTACATTGTGGATGCTATTGTGTTATGGTATGAGAAGGGGGGTCTTCTTATTATAGAGTTCCAAAACCTTTCCTTTAAGAAAAAGGTTTGTCAAATATGAAAAAGTTTTTCTTGATTCGAGGGTCTATCAGAAACAGTCTCTCTACCTATGAGGTAGGGATAAGGTTTGCTTACACTCATTCCTTCCCAGACTCCACTTTATGAGACCATACTGGATATATTGTTGTTGTTGTTATTATTGTTGTACATTTTCATTTTCTGTCATAACAAAGGAAGAAACAAAAAATGTTGATTTACATTCTTGAAATTTTGTTAGCATGGTTATAACGGGCTCGTTCATTTAATTGATCATGAACTCCTATCTTTGCCAGAAGCAACAAAGAGGGACTGGGAAGGTCGATCGATGATAAAATAATGGCTAAGATTTTTCACTTGCTCCCCTTCCTTAAAGAAACAAGATCCTCAGGGTGAATTAACTTCTAACCTTCTTTACTTGTAATCTATCAACTTTCTTCATCGCAATTGTTGGTCCATCAGTAATCATGTCGCAAAATTCATAATTTCCCCTTAAAGATATATTTCCATACTGTCCTTTCACTAAATGAAATTAGAACCATCAAAGAGTGGTGGTCCAGTTGTAGAATGACCTTTAGTGTGTTCAATAAATGGTGCGGAGTTCATCATAATCTTATCTTAGGTGTTAACCCTTTCAGGATAACCCCGCACTGATATCAATTAAAAGAGTATGCGACTTATTAATTTTACTTATAGTCACTTAAGAGTAACCTGAAAGTGAAATAAGTTGCCCAACATATTTCAACTATGTAGTGAACTATATAGTAAATGAGACTGTATTTTCAATGTGAAAAATACCCAGCTCAAAAAAGTGTGAAAAATCATGACTTATACCTCCACAGGATTTCACCCCAACTTTGATACAAGTAAAACTAGCTCAAGACCATTCACACTTAGCCAAGCTCGGGAGTTACAAAAACTCCAAGCCATGTTATGCAAATGGCCATGTGTGAGTGTGTAATTAATTTATCTAAGGGATTCCATGTTTTGAAGTGTGAAGAGGGGCTTTGAAGTGTAAGTTTTTTACACTCCAAAGCCACCCACCAAGGCTAGAATGGTCATTTTCCTTTTATTTTGTGGAGTACTATAAATAGACAATAATAGGGATATTTCTTGGACTTAGTTCATTTTTTTATTATTGAAGAAACAAAAGTCTTGTAATATTTTGAGAACTTCTCTCTCTTGTTCTTGAGAGTAAACCCAAAACTAGACAACAAAGTATAGTAACACTTTTGTTGTTCTTTGGCTAGAAACTTGGGGGTCTTGAGGTTCATGAGTTCCTCTTGATTCAAGTAAGAATTTGGTGTAAATATCGTTTAGTCTTAGGGTCCTAATCTTCATGTTAGGGTTCTTAGATTCTAGGATATTTTGTGTCAAGTTACTATCCATCATTTTACAATCTTGTTGTTTGTATCTTGATATAGTGAAGTCGTATGGGGCTCTTTCGATTCACTATATTTATTGCAATCTTGTGTTATTTATATATTTATCTATCTTGTTGAATGTTGTCGTTGTTGCCTTGACAACCTAGAGAAGCTGAGTGGGGCCTTTGATTCACTAGTTATGTCGTTCTTGTTGTTCTCTTGATTCCTTGTTGTAAGTTTGATCTTTGTATCATTTGGTATCAAAACTCAAGGCTTGGTTTTGTTCTTACAAAACCAATCTTGGGAAGCTTTTACCAAAAAATGTGTTCTTGACATTTTGGTCGAAAATTGGTTGTAGATCTACAAAAGATTTTACTTGTTTAGTTTGTTTCTTGTGTTTGTCTCTTCCCCACCAACACAAAAAGTGTCTAAATCTAAAGTTGAGCTTAATAATAAGAGACTTGTTGTTGTGAAAACCTGAAGTGGCCTTGAGTTTAACTTGTGTTGGATGTTGGAGTGCCATTGTGGTGTATTGTTGTTTTGTTCTTAAAGGTGTTGATGTTGTGTTCATCTTAAAATTTTCTCTTAATCCTATATCTGAAAAGAGCAATAGATCCAAAAAGGTTGCAAGACAAAATTGAAAAAGTTGTTTGTGAGAAGACTTGCCAACATCACCTTTCTAGACTTGACAACCACTTTTCCCTTAAAACAAGGAACCTTGTCTTGTGGAAATAGTAAGGTAAAACATCACCTTTTGAGTTTCAAAAAGTTGAAAAAAAAAAAGGTTACAAAACTTTATGTTTCCCTCCCAATAACAAGTCATCCATTACACATGATATAAAGGTACCAAGGCTTCAAGTTGATGAACAACGTATATGGACTCATGGCCAATGACATGCTACCACATCACCCTAGTTACTTTTCACATGATAATTAAGCTCAAATTTGGATGTTCTAGTTTCTAATTATTGTTTCCTAGTTTCATCTAATTGACTTCAGAACTAATTAACAAACTAGTGCATTCCTACTAGCTTGTCAATTAGCCCTTTGAAGCTTTGTGTTCGTCTCAACGTTTGTTTGTGTGCTTTTATCATTTGAATACATTGTAACTCTTGGCTCTAGTCTGACAAGAATTCTTTGAGTTTTAAACAATAATCCATTACGGACAAGAGCATACTCATACCTTAAGGATTCACGGGTTACTAGCCAATCTATAACACTTGTGGAGCTTGAGTGTGAGTGAACCAAGAGAGTGTGAGTGAGGAGAGGTTTTAAACTAACTTGTTTGTTACTTGTGTAGGTGATACCTTGACAATGAAGGGAACCACATCTCAAACCGTAGATTCTAATGAAATGGAGAATATGAGGGTCACTCTTGAGGCTATGACCCGAACTCTTGAAAGGTTGAGTACGGAAGTGGGGGCCATAAAGGGAGAAGTAATGACTATTAGTGGGAGGTTAGAACAAGTGGAGAGTCAAAGAAACTCTCACCCTTCTACCCCTCGACATGTTTCCTCAAGTGGACATGATAGAAATTCCTCCGCCACCATTACTTCCGAAACATGGCCACAATTGCCAAATCCTTCACTAGCTCCACTAAATGCCACAAGCCAAATGACCCATAACCCCCTAACCCGAGACTCCAATAGACCAACCCATTCCCAAACTCCTCAAGTTTCGCAAGAAAGACTTGGGAATCCAATACCTCTACTAAATCCAAACCCTTCCTTCCGAGCTCTACTAAACCAAATACTGCCACCTCCACAAAATATAATTCCTCCAAATCAAGTCCCACACATCCAAAACCGTCCCATCCACTTTGAGGAATATGGTAGAGCGGATTATGACGGGTATGGATCCTTTGATGAGGCTTACATGAGGAAAGAGGATATGAGAGGGAGACGTGTGGATCCAAGAAGATACCGAGGGTATGGAGAAAGGGGAAATCGACACTAAGAGAGAGACGTAGGTATCAATACCATCAAATTGAGCCTACCTATATTTAAGGGTGAAAGTGACCTCGAGGTTTATCTTGCTTGGGAATTGGTGTGTGATAAAGTATTTCAAGTGAATGATATCTCGAAAGAGAAGAATAGTTGTTACACCATAGCTCACTTTGAAGGTTATGCTAACACATGGTGGGAATATATCAAACGGTTTGGTAATAAGTTGATTGATGGACAACCACCACCATGTTTTTGGTTGAGGTATCTAATGAGGAAACGGTATCTTCCCGAAAGTTATCGTCATGAGTTGCTTTCTAGGTTGTACAATTTATGACAAGGGAAGCAAAGTGTGATGGAATATTAAGATGAGTTTTAACAACTCATGTTGAAGCTTGATCATTGTGGAGAACAAATTAGTCATGACATCATTTGGTTCAAGTGTGGGTTGAACAAAGAGATGTCCACTCATTTGACACTTTATAAGTTTGATTCCGTAGAAGGTATTTTCTAAGCAGCTCTTGAGATGGAAAGGGAACTTAAAGAGAGGTCGTCGTTCAAAGAAAAGGGACTATCGACCTCGGGTTGTCCAAGGGTCAAGGATATGGTTCAATCCTCTTTCGTTTGGCCCAAAAATAAGGACCATCCCACCATTACTAGTCTGCCCGAGCCCAAAACAGTCCCCAAAATTCCTCCGAGGCAAGAAGTTCACAAATATTATAATTCTAAAGGGTTCCAATGCTTCAAGTGCCAAGGTTGGGGGCATAAAGCCAATGAATTCCCTAAACAACGCAATGTAATCCTAAGAAAAGGTAGATTGTATTTCCTTGGTGAAGAAGTGGGTGTTAAAAGAGAGGAAAATGAGGTTGAGCCTCAAGATAGAGAGGAAATTGAGGGTGAGCCACATGATGATGATGATGGGGAAGATGTTTATCCGCAAGAAGGAGAGTATGTTATTCCAAACTTTGTAGTGAGGTGTGCCATGATTATTAAGGTAATAGATGATCCTATCCAAAGGGAGAATCTATTCCATACTAAGTGTCTTGTGAAGGGCAGTGTGTGCACTTTGGTGATAGAAGTGGTAGTTGTGCAAATATTGTTAGTGTTGCTATGGTGAACCTCTTGAAATTGCCTACTACACTTTATACTAGCCCTTATAAGTTGCAATGATTGAATGAATGTGGTGAATTGAAATTAATGAGGCAATGTGTGATACGATTTAAGGTAGGAAACTACCATGACGAAGTGTTTTGTGACGTAATACCAATGCAAGCGTGTCACTTGTTGTTAGGTAGACCTTGGCAATATGATAGGTCTGCCAAATATGATGGGAGGTCTAATTGATATACACTTGAGAAGGATGGCCGAAAGGTCGCACTTCATCCACTTTTGCCTTCACAAGTGAATGAGTTGCATCAAAGGATGAGAGAATTGAAAGAAAAGGTGAAGAAATCCAAAAATAAAGAAAAGGAGGGGGAACCCGTAGGTGGGGTAGTGGGGGAATCCGGGGCTTCCTCAAGATCAAATGGAAAAGAAAATATGGTGACGTTGGTTAGAAAGAAGGAGCTCTTTGTGGATCATGATGAAAACACACCCATGCTTAGTTTGGCACATTGTTTTAACACTAACCCTACTAATTCTTCTATTTATCCTTTGATTTCTCTTGTGTTGCAGGATTATGAAGATGTTTTTCCCAAAGAACTTCCGCAAGAGTTGCCCCCACTTTGGGGTATTGAGCATAAAATTGACTTTGTGCCGGGCTCACAATTGCCAAACAAATCGGCTTATAGAAGCAACCCTGCAGACACCAAAGAACTACAACGACAAGTTGAAGAACTTCTCAATAAAGGTTACATAAAAGAGAACATGATTCTATGTGCGGTTACGGTATTATTAGTGCTAAAGAAGGACAAAACATGGAGTATGTATGTGCACTGTCGAGCCATCAACAAGATTACGATAAAATATCGTCACCCTATTCCTAGATTAGATGACATGCTTGATGATTTGAATGGTTCTTGTATATTTTCCAAGATAGATCTTTGGAGTAGTTATCACCAAATTCGTATGCAACCCGGTGATGAATGGAAAACCGCCTTCAAGACCAAATTTGGTCTCTATGAATGGATGGTTATGCCATTCGGCCTAACCAATGCTCCAAGTACTTTCATGAGACCAATGAATCATGTGATAAAGCCTTTTATTGGAAAGTTTGTTGTTGTTTATTTTGATGATGTATTGGTATATAGAAAGTCCATAGATAAGCACGTATTATATTTACAAAGTGTCTTTGATGTGCTTTGAAAAGGGAAGTTGTACGCCAATCTTGAAAAGTGTTCCTTTAGTGTTAATGAAGTTGTTTTCTTGGGTTTTGTTGTTAGTTCAAGAGGGGTCGAACTGAAGGAATCCAAGATAGATGCTATCAAAAATTGGCCAATCCCACAAACCATTGGTGAAGTAAGAAGCTTCCACAGGTTATCTAGTTTTTATAGAAGGTTTGTCAAAGGATTTAGCACCATAGCCGCCCCCTTGACCGAGGTCATTCGGAAAGACCAACCTTTCAAGTGGGGTGAAGATCAAGCTAAGGGTTTTGAAGCTTTGAAAGCTATGCTCATTTCTGCGCCTTTATTACAATTGGCAAACTTTGATAAGACGTTCGAAGTTGAATGTGATGCTAGTAAAGTAGGCATAGGGGATGTTTTAATACAAGACTTAAAATCCGTTGCTTATTTTAGTGAAAAGCTCAAGGGTGCTACTCTAAACTATTCCATGTATGATTTAGAGTTTTATGCCTTGATTAGAGCCTTGGGCAATTGGCAACACTACTTGTGGCCCAAGGAATTTGTGATTCGGACGGACCATGAATCCTTAAAACACTTACGAGTACAAAACAAGCTTAACAAACGGCACGCCAAATGGAATGAGTTTCTAGAAACCTTCCCTTAGGTTATTCAATACAAGAAGGGTAAGGACAATATGGTTGTCGATGCCTTGTTTAGCAAACACATACTTGTATCTACTTTGTCTTCAAAGTTAATGGATTTTGAGAGCCTAAAGGCATTGTATCCCGAGGATCCTCACTTTGCTTCTATCTTTAGGGAATGCGGAGAATTCGGTAGGGACAAGTGGGTTTCGGATAGGGGTTTAAATCCTTATGCCAAGTTTGATGGTTACTTGTTTAAAGGTAGACAATTGTGTGTACCTTCTAGCTCTTGGAGAGAGTTTTTTGCGAGGAAAGCACACGATGGCGGTCTAATGGGTCATTTTGGGATTGACAAGACACTCGGTATATTTGAGGTGCAGTTCTATTGACCTAGAATACACAAGGATGTGGCTAGGATTTGCGGCCAATGTGTAGATTGTAAGGGATCCAAGTCTCCACTCCTCCCTCACGGGTTATATACCCCGCTTCCCACTCTTTTATGTCCTTGTCTTGATATATCAATGGATTTTGTGTTAGTATTGCCAAGGACTAGACGAGATAGGGATAGCATATCACTTTTGGAAGTCAATGTGGGGTAGGCTTGGCACTAGATTGCTATTCTCTACATCTTGCCACCCACAAACCGATGGCCAAACCAAGGTTGTAAATAGGACCTTAGGTTCTATGTTACGATCAATGGTTAAAGGTAAAATGACTTCATGGGAGGACCACCTACATTTGGTGGAATTTGCATACAATCGGGTTATACACTCAAGTAAAGGAATGACTCCCTTTGAGTATGTATACGGCATCAACCTCCTCACCCCTTTGGATTTAAATCCTTTGTCAAGTGATCTTATGATTAGCTTAGATGGTATCAAGAAGGCCAAATCCATGAATAAATTACATGAGGAAGTGAGGCAAAAGCTTGAGAATAAAAATCAAGAGATTGCTAAGAAAGCAAACAAGGCGAGAAGAAAGCTTATTCTTGAACCGGGTGATTGGGTTTGGGTACACCTTAGAAAAGACCGGTTTCCTTCACAAAGTAAAACCAAGTTAATGCTGAGGGATGATGGTCCCTTTTAAGTACTTGAAAGAATCAATGATAATGCCTACAAAATTGACCTTCCTCCGGAATATCAAGTGCACAAAACTTGCAACATATGTGACCTCTCTCCTATTGTCACAGTTGAGGATGAATATACACTAAATTTGAGGATAAATTCCCTTCAAGATGGAGAGGATGATACAAGCACAACTAGATCAAGACCATTCACACGTAGCCAAACTTGGGAATTACAAAAACTCCAAGCCATGTTCATGCAAATGGCCGTGTGTGAGTGTGTAATTAATTTATCTAAGGGATTCCATGTTTTGAAGTGTGAAGAGGGGATTTGAAATGTAAGTTTTTTACACTCCAAAGCCACCCACCAAGGCTAGAATGGTCATTTTCCTTTTATTTTGTGGAGTACTATAAATAGACAATAATAGGGCTATTTCTTGGACTTAGTTTATTTTTTTATTATTGAAGAAATACAAGTCTTGTAATATTTTGAGAACTTCTCTCTCTTGTTCTTGAGAGTGAATCCAAAACTAGACAACAAAGTGTAGTAATACTTTTGTTGTTCTTTGGCTAGAGACTTGGGGGTCTTGAGGTTCATGAGTTCCTCTTGATTCAAGTAAGAATTTGGTGTAAATATCTTTTAGTCTTAGGGTCCTAATCTTCATGTTAGGGTTCTTAGATTCTAGGATATTTTGTGTTAAGTTACTATCCATCATTTTGTAATCTTGTTGTTTGTATCTTGATATAGTGAAGCCGTGTGGGGCTCTTTCGATTCACTATAGTTATTGCAATCTTGTGTTATTTATCTATCTTGTTGAATATTGTCGTTGTTGCCTTGACAACCTAGAGAAGCTGAGTGGGGCCTTTGATTCACTAGTTATGTCGTTCTTGTTGTTCTCTTGATTCCTTGTTGTAAGTTTGATCTTTGTATCAAACTTCACTAAACAACTTTGAGCCTCAGCAATAACAAATTACAAGACTTTTGTAATCTAGGAATTATATACTCTTACTCATCCTATTCAAAGAAAACTCACAAACCTCCCAAGGTATGTGATCCAAATTCTTCGAGTTCCCTAACTTGAAGTCAATAAACTTAATTCAGCTTATAACTCACTGAGACTAGAATTACATCAAAGTTACAACTCAAGAACTAACCCTAAAACATAAAGACTAAGACTCCTTATCTTTCTAAGTATCATGACCACGTTCGACAAAGTGTTCCTTCAGACTTCAAGCTGCAGACTGCTAAGTCAATCTGTCAATTACCTTTTTGTTTTATAAGTGTATGAGTGATTGTAAAAGACACTCCTTCTATTTAAACACAAATCCCTCAAGGAGTTTTTCATCAAACCAGACTTCTTTATTCTTCAAAACTCTTGTCTCCTTAGAGTTTTATTTCAAGTAAAACTCCTTCAGCTCAACCTCTCTTATCTTCATGTGATGTATTCAAACTCAAATTTTTCAATTCCATACGTGATAGTTAATTTGAGTTTATCATTTGTATTAGCTTATTCATTCCTGCAATCAAGAACTCTTGTCTTCTTTCATCATTAATCTCTTTATGGACTCATCATTTATCTAAGCATCAGTGAACCACTTCAACTAACATGTTTCAGCTTATTTTGTCAAGAAAAAAGGATCAAATATACCATCAAACCATCAAAAATGGCTCATTTATGCTATCCATTAAAAGTTTGACTTATTTATGTCTTCGCCATTACAAAACAGGTTCATCTATGTCATTATTATTTAACGGTGATTTTTTAAAAATAGCTTTGCCACATGTCGCTAATTAGAGGTCCACGATTTTTAGAGCTTTCAGTTATATATAGCTTTTCATTATGAATTTCTTCATTGAAATTTTTTGGTCATATATAACATTTTCTTTTGTTCTCAATTTGCTTTTTGCCCTCAAATTTTAGTACTATAATAATAAGAATGTAGTCTTAACTTTTAGTACAATAATCAGATTTTTGGCTTATTACTCATAAAGTTTGTTCCTTTGATTAAAGAGATCATTTGTTTGCTATTTTATTTGTGAATTGAGTATATGCAAGCATTTGCAGATCAAGTTATAAAATTGGGAATAGTTTCTACCAGTTTTTAATCAACATGTTGAAAAGAGGAAATTCAAGAATTGATGTCTCTGATTACTCATTCATATCAAGAAAATTTCAATTGGTTTTTCCTGTTCTTAGGATAGAAAATATTATGTCTGAACCTTTGATATTAATGGGGAAGATTCAGCCGAACGATGTTACTTTTGAAGAAGTAGAGATGTTTATTTTTATGCTCGTGTAAGGGGGCGTCTCCCGTTCACTTTAGGAATAAATTGTGGGATCAAATATAATTAAAATAAATTAAATAAAAATTATAAGAAGAAGAAAATTGGTGTTGCAACATGCCTAATATGGTGACATGGATTGGTGTTGCAAAATAATTGGCAAATTTGGTGTTGTGACATGGTGTTTGATTATTTAAAGCTTGGACATTCATCTATAAAGATGAATTCAACATCATTTCAAAACACACCAAAATAGAGAGAGCACAAGAGAGAAAAGAGAGTACTCCACAGATATTTTATAGTCTGTGAGAAAAATAGTGTGAGAGTAATATTATAGTGAGTTGTGTAAAATATTGGTGTCGTTGTTACTCTCCTGTTCTTGTTATTTTGTGAGAATATTATCCTGAGTGGGAATATTAATTTTTCCAATATCATGGCATCAGAGCCATGGAAAATAATAGCTCACTGTCTTTTCAGTACCCCATCTTACAAAAGAAAATTATAAGAAATGGTGTCTACGAATGAAAGCAATTCTTGGATCTCAAGATGTTTGGGATATTGTAGACAAAGGGTATACAAAACCCGCCAATGAGGAGACTCTGTCTCAAAATGAAAAAGATGTCTTGATTAAGATAAGGAAGAAAGATCAACAGGCCCTCACTCTCATCCAACAATTTCTGAATGATGGTATATTTGAGAAGGTGGCTGATGCAACCACCTCAAAGGAAACTTGGAAGATTTTATAAAATTCTCTCCAAGGAGTTGATAAGGTGAAGAAGGTAAAACTTCAAACTCTAACGGCTGATTTTAAAGTTTTACAAAATGAAAGAATCCAAATACATATTGGATTTTTGTTAAAGAGTGATGGTTGTTTTGAATCAACTAAGAAGGTACGAGATAGAAGTAGATATTGTGTGTGTGGTAGAAAAGATCCTTTGCTCTTTAACAACCAAATTTGATTATGTGGTGTGTGATATTGAGAAGTCTAAAGATTTAGACTCTATGACAGTAGAGCAATTTGAAGGTTCTTAACAAGCCCACAAAGAAAATTGAATAGAAGAAAAGAAGAGTCATTGGAGCAACTTCTCAAAAGTCAAGCATCATTTAAAGATTTTGGAGGTGAAAAAAGTTACAGAGGAAATGGAAAATGGCGAGGCCATGGCTACCGTGGAGGTCGTGGAAGAGGAAAAAGCTATATGAACAAATTCAATAATAAAGATAAAAACCACTTAACATTTAGAGGTCGCGGTCGTGGACTAAGGGTAGGAAGAGGACGTGGAGCTTATCAAGGTACCAATGAAATGAGGTATGACAAATCTAAAATTGAGTGCTAAAAATGTCATAAATTTGGACATTACTCTTGGAAATGTTGTAGTAATGTTAAAGAAAATGCTAACATTGTTGACAACAACAAAGAAGAAGATGAGTCAACATTGTTAATAACACTCACAGAAGATGATACAGATAATTATAGCTCATAGTATCTTGATAATAGAGCAAGTAATCATATGTGTGGATACGAAGATAAGTTTATGGAGATCAAGAAGACAATGAGAGGTAATGTGTCTTTTGGAGATACCTCAAAGATTCAAATTGAAGGAATGGGTAGATTTTGATATCCTATAAAAATGGAGATCACAAATTGATCAATGAGGTTTACTATGTTCCAAAACTAAAAAATAATATTTTGAGTTTGGGCCCAGTTCTTAAAAAGGATATGATGTTCATGTGAAAAATATGCATCTTCGTCTTAGAGATTCAAGTAATAATTTAATTGCCAAAGTACATATGGAAAAAATAAATTATTTCCTTTGAATCTTAAGACCATTAATGCAAAGTGCTTGAAGGCTAATGTGCAAGATGATTCGTGGAGTTGGCACATGCGATTTGGACATTGAACTTTGAAGCTATCAAATCAATGGGAGACAAGAACATGGTTGATGGAATTCCATCAATCAATCATCCCAATCAATTGTGTGAAGCTAGTCTTCTTGAAAAACATGCAAGAAGGAGTTTTCCGAAGGAAACCACATCAAGAGCAACTAATCCACTTTGGCTTGTTCTAAGTGATGAGTGTGGTCCAATCTATCCACCTTCTTTTGTTAAAATTAAATACTTCTTACTCTTTATTAATGATTTTAGTAGAAAGACTTGGGTATATTTCTTGAAGCAAAAATTAGAAGCTTTTGTTTCTTTTAAAAATTTCAAAGCACTTGTAGAAAAAAAGAGCGGCTATGAAATAAAAGACTTAAGGTTCGATAGAGGAGGTGAATTCACTTTACAAGAATTTATTGACTTTTGTACGTCTCATGGAATTCGTCGTCCTCTAATGGCACCTTAATCGCCCTGACAAAATAGAGTTGCAAAAAGAATAGAATAATTCTTAATATGGTAAGATGTATGTTGATAGCTAAAAATATGCCAAAAGAATTTTGGGCCAAGGTTGTTTCATGTGCAGTTTATTTAAGCAACAGGTCTCTAACAAGAAATGTGAGAGATCAAACACCTCAAAAAGCATGGAGCGGAAAAAAGGCAAGTGTCAAGCACTTGAGAATCTTTGGGAGCACAGCCTATGCTCATGTTCCACATCAAAGGAGATCTAAACTTGATTATCGAAGCATCAAGTATGTGTTTATTGGCTTTGACACTATTTAAAAGGCTACAAGATCTACAATCCAAGCAACAACAAAGTGGTGGTCAGTCATGATGTTAAATTTGATGAAAAAGCGTCATGGAATTGGTAAGGCCAAGAGGCTCAGGATGCAAAAAAGAACATATGATTTTCTCCTATACTTTGGATATGAAGAAGAGCAGGATACCATGGCACCTATACAGGATGCAACCCCACCTCCTTCACCAACAAATATTGCATCTCCTTCTTCTTAAGATCAGAGTTCAAGTGAAAGGCCATAGAGGATGAGGAGCATCCAAGAGCTCTATGATGACACAGAAGATGTTACTAATTTTAATTTTTTATGTTGACTCTATGCTGACAGTGAACCAATGAATTTTGATGAAGATGTTACAGACAAAAGGTGGAGACGAGCCATGGAGGAAGAAATTTAGTCGATAAAAAAGAACAACTCTTGGGGGTTAGCAACTCTTCCTAAATATCATCAAGAAATTGGAGTCAAATAGGTATACAAGACAAAAAAGAATGCTCATGGAAAGGTAGGGAGATACAAGGCAAGACTTGTGGCGAAAGGCTACAATCAAAGATATGGCATTGACTATGAAGAAGTCTAGGCACCTGTTGCCCACATAGAGAAGATACATCTACTGATCTCTTTGGCGGCACAAATGAAGTGGGAAAACTGTCACCTAGATTTTAAGTCAACATTTTTAAATGGATATCTTGAAGAGGAAGTCTATGTTGAACAACCATTGGGCTTTGTGGTCAAGAATCACGAAGATAAAATTTTAAAATTGAAAAAAGATTTATATGGATTGAAGCAAGCTCCATGGGCATGGAATAGTCGCATTGACAAGTATTTTCAAGAAAATGGGTTTACTCATTGTCTCTGTGAATATGCTCTTTACATTAAAGTTCATACTAATGGAGATGTTTTGATTGTTTGTCTTTATTTTGATAATCTTATTGTGATGGGTAATAATCAATGTTTGTTTGAAACTTTCAATAAAACTATGCCCCTCGAATTTGAGATGACGGACATAGGTCTCATGTGATATTACTTGGGCCTAGAAGTGAAGCAAATGGAGGAAGGCATCTTTATATCCCAAGAAAGCTATACAAAGCAGATTTTAAAGAAATTCAACATGTTTTATTGCAATCCTATGAACACCCCAATGGAAAGTGGAACAAAATTATCAAAGTTTAATAAGTGAAAAAAATGGATTCCACTATTTTCAAAAGCTTCGTGGGAAGTCTGAGGTACTTGACCTGTACGAGACCAAATATACTTTTTGTTGTTGGAGTAGCAAGTCGATTCATTGAAGCTCCTACCTCCACTCACTTGAAAGTTGCTAGACGAATTCTTCGTTACCTAAAAGGTGCGATAGATCTTGGACTATTTTATTCTTTTTATGATGTTTTTAACCTTGTGAGATTTTGTGATAGCGATTATGCGGGAGATGTGGATGATAGGAAAAGTACATCAGGTTTTGTGTTTTTCTTGGGTGATTGTGTTGTTTCTTGAAGCTAAAAGAAACAAACCATTGTTACTCTCTCAACGTGTGAAGCTGAATATATGGTAGCAATGTCATGTACGTGCCATTCCATTTGGTTAAAAAGATTATTGAAGGATCTTAACTTACCACAGGCTGCAACCACGATGATTTGTGTTGATAACAAGTCAACATAGGCTCTTTCTAGGAATCCAATATATAATGATCGAAGTAAGCACAGAAATACAAGGTGTCACTTTATTAGAAAATGTATTGCCAAGAAAGAGGTAGATCTCAAGTACGTAAAATTTCATGATCAAGTTGCAGATATTTTCACAAAGCCTCTCAAGTTTGAAGACTTTCAAAGATTGATATCAAGTCTTTGAATGAGGAAGAAAAATCAAAATTAAGGGAGAGATTTGTGGGATCAAATATAATTAAAATAAATTAAATAGAAAAAATAATAACAAGAAAATTGCTATTGCAACATGCCTACTATGGTGACATGGATTGGTGTTGCAAAATGATTGGTAAATTTGGTGTTGTGACATGGTGTTTGATTTTTTGAAGCTTGGACGTTCATCTATAAATAGATGAATTCACCATCATTCCAAAACACACCAAAATAGAGAGATCACAAGGGAGAAAAGAGAGTATCCACAGATATTCTAGTCTGTGAGAAAAATAGTATGGGAGTAATATTATAGTGAGATATGTGAAATAAAAGAGTGTTGTTTCTCTTGTAAGAGTAGTAGTCTTTTGACACTACCAATTTGTAATCAGTGTTTTTGTATCACTCTATTTGATATTATATTTGTCCCATTATTATAATATTTGGTGTCGTTGTTACTCTCTTGTTATTGTTAATTTGTGTGGATATTATCCTGGGTGGGAATATTTATTTTCCTAACATAAATTTCATAAATTTTTTTGTTCTCTGTTTTGTTATGGATGAGTCTTTATTCTCAACATCATTTCTGATGTTATTAATATTATATTACTAAAATTTAAATGCGAATACTAAATTGAGAACAAAAGAAAATGTTATATATGACCAAAAAATTTCAATGAAGAATTCAGAGTGAAAAGCCAAACATAACAAAAAGATCCAAAAATCATGGACCTCTAATAAGACAACACGTGGAAAATTTGTTTTTTAAAAGCCACCCTTAACAAGTAATGGCATGGTTGAACCTGTTTTGTAACAGCGATGGCATAAATGAGTCAAACATTTAACGGATGGCATAAATGAGCCATTTTTGATAGTTCAATGGCATATTTGAGCCTTTTTCCTTTTGTTTGTTAGAGTTGTGACCCGAATTTTGTTGGTTTGGCCCTGAAATCGGCCCGATCCTGGAGCCCACCACTGATCCCGATGGACCTTTATATTTTTGGACCTAGGACTTATTTGTACACACGTACTATATAAGTGCGATTTAGTGGGTTATTTTTATTATTCAGAAAAATACGACATTGAGATAATTTGTCTCCATATTGTACTCTTCCTTCATTATAGTGAATTCATCTGCCTCTGCCCATGGTTTTTCCTGCAAAGATTTCTACGTAAATCTGTGTGTTCTTTTTTTCCTTTTGCTTGTGGTTTGCTTATTCTGTCCAAATCATAACAAACTGATATAAGAGATTGATCGATTGTTTTTTGGGAGATGGCAACCATAAAGTATGATATTCCGCTATTGGATCACAACACCAGATTTTCATTTTGGGATGTTAAGTGTGGGTTGTGCTAGCGTAAATGGATTTGAATAATGCTCTATTAGGGTTTGATAAAATGCCCTTATCATATATGGATGAGGACAAACACCGTAAGGATCGGAAGGCTCTATCTCAGCTCCACCTTCATTTACCCAATTAGAATCTATAGGATGTTTTGAAGGAGACCACTACCGCTGCATTGTGGTTGAAACTGGAATCACTGTGTATGAAAAATATCCTAATAAGTAAGTTGTATCTCAAACAATGACTTTATTCTCATCGCATGTCTGAGGGTGCGTCCTTAGAGGATCACCTATCTATATTTAAGAAAATCATCTCTGATTTAGAGACTCTGGAGGTTAAGTACAGTGAGGAAGATCTAGGGCTAATTTTGTTGTATTCATTTCCTGTATTATCATGCACGACCTTTAGGGATATGATTTTATATAGTCGTGATACCCTAACCATAGATGAAGTCTATGATACGTTGTTCTCTATGGAGAAGATGAAGCATCTTGTGAATGGGTTGGAGACTCAAGCAGATGGTCTCATTGTTCGAGGAAGAAATCATGTAATGAATTCTAGGGGTGATGATAGAAATATATCAGTATCCAAAAATAGAAACAAACCCTATAATTACTGCAAGAAGAAGGGTCATATCAAATCTGAGTATTAGATTTTACAAAATAGAGAGACAAGAGAAGCTCCAAAACATAAGGAAAACCAACTAGAGAAGTTCGGTGAAGCCAATTTTATTGAGGATGGCGGTAGTGATGGAGAACTCTTGGTAGTTTCTGATGGTAACTCCAAACCCTACGAGGATTGGATTCTTAATTCAGCTTGCACATTTCATATGTGTCGCAATAGGGATTGGTTTACAATGTATGAAATAGTCTCTAAAGGTGCTGTGTTATGGGAAATAACACACCTTGTGAGATAGATGGTATTGAAACAATCTGAATTAAGATATTTGATGGGGTTGTGAGGAAACTTTGTGATGTGTGGTATGTCCCAAACCTGAAGAGAAATCATATTTCCTTGAGTACCCTTGATTCGAACGGATATAGGTACACCGGTGAAGATGGATTCCTGAAGGTTACTAAAGGTGCTCTTGTTGTGATGAAAGGACAAAGAAAGACTACAAATTTATATGTCCTATGAGGCTTTATTGTTACAGGTGATACAGTTGTTTCTACCTTCTCTCTATCCAAAAGTGACGTTGCTAAACTTTAGCATATGCTCCGGGGGCATATGAGTGAAAACGAGATGGTTGAACTAAGCAGGAGAGGACTTCTTGATGGGTAGAGTGTTACCAAACTGAAGTTTTGTGAGCACTGCATTTTTGGGAAGTAGAAAAGAGTCAGATTTACTAAAGGCTCCACTCAATTAAAGGTACACTTGATTACATTCATTCTGATCTCTGGGGTCCTTCTAGAGTACCTTCTAAAGGAGGTGCTAATTACTTGTTGACTATTCTTGATGACTATTCCAGAAAATTTTGGGTATTCTTCCTAAAGCAAAAGAATGATATGTTGCATACTTTCAAGGAGTGGAAGACTATGATTAAAAAGCAAACAGGGAAGCAGGTAAAACGCCTTCGAACTGATAATGGTTTAGAGTTTTGTTCTAATGAATTTAATGCTCTGTGCAAGTCAGAAGGAATTGTGAGGCACTTGACCGTTCGTCATACTTCGAAGCAGAAAGGTATGGCCAAACTAATGAATATGACTATAATGGAGAAGGTACATTGTATGCTCTCTAATGCTGGTTTACCTAAGTATTTTTGGGTCGAAGCTGTTTCACAGCTTGACTTCTTATTAACCGCTCTCCCTCAGTCGTGATTGATAAAAAGACTCCACAAGAGGTATGGTCTGGTACTCCTGCTAATTATTTTGATTTGAGGATATTTTAATGTCCTGTGTATGCTTATGTTGATAATGGAAAGTTGGATCCTAGATCTATCAAGCGCCTATTTATGGGTTATAAGCCTGGTGTTAAAGTTTATAAGCTTTGGTGTCCAGAAAATGGAAAGGTTATAATTAGCAAGGATGTTGTGTTTGATGAAACTGTCATGCTTTGGGCTCTCTCTGAATCTAGTGCTTTGCCTCCAGGTGAGCTTAGTAACATGAATCAGCAAAAGTCAAGCACCTATGTTGAATTGCAGATTGGAGCAGAGTCTACCTCAGTGCCTACTTCTCAGTCTAGCCCGAACATACAAAATGGTACTATTTTTTCTTTACCACCAGTGATTCCACATTATTCTATTACTAAAGACAGGACTAGAAAAGATATTAGACCTCCTCAAAAGAATACTGAAGTTGATTTGGTTGCTTATGCATTAAATGTAGCCGAAGGTATTAATTCTGGTGAAGAACCTTCTTCTTACTCAGAGGTAGTTACTTGTGATGATTCTGACCGATGGATGATTGCTATGAAGGAGGAAATGGAATTACTTCTTAAGAATGGCACATGGGATTTGGTGAGATTGCCTAAAGATAAGAAAGTTTTCTGTTGCAAGTGGGTATTCAAAAAGAAAGAAGGATCATCAGGAGTTGAAGATACAAGATATAAATCAAGACTAGTTGCTAAAGGCTACAGCCAGGTTCCAGGTATTGACTTCACAGATATATTTTCTCCAGTTGTAAAGCATAGTTTGATTCAAGCCTTGCTTGGTATTATGGCCATGCATAATCTTGAGCTTGAGCAATTAGATATCAAAATTGTATTCTTACATTGAGAACTTGAGGAGGACATCTATATGCATCAACCAGAGGGCTTTGTAGTTTCAGGAAAGGAAAACTATGTATGCTTGCTGAAAAAGTCTCTTTATGGATTAAAACTGTCAGGTTTAACTCTTTTATGACCTCTCATATATTCCAGAGGAGTAGTTTTGATAGCTGTGTCTACTTCAAGGAGACAAGTGATGGTTCGTTCGTGTCTCTTCTCTTGTATATTGATGATATGTTGATTGCAGCAAAGGATATGAGAGAGATAATAAAAGTCAAAGTCTAGCTCAACAAGGAGTTTGAGATGAAGGATTTAAGAGCAGCAAAGAAGATTCTTGTTATAGAAATTATGAGGGATAGAGAGAAGTGTATGTTATACTTGAGTCAAAAAAGGTATATCAAGAAAGTGCTTCACAGGTTCAATATGCAAAATGCCAAGCTTATCAGTACTCCATTGAAAGATCACTTCAAATTCTTGGCAACTTTATCTCTAAAAACAGATGATAAGTGTGACTATATATCTCGAGTTCTATACTTTAGTGTCTTCGGGTCTCTTATATATGCGATGGTATGTTCCCGACTATATTTACCATATACCATCAGTGTATTTAGCAGATACATGGCAATTCCTAGCAAAGAACATTGGAAAGCAGTTCAGTGGATTTTCAGATACTTGCATGGATTTGTTGATGTTTATTTGAAGTTTGGGCAAAATAGAGATGGACTAATCGGGTATGGTAACTACTACGGAAGAGTACATGGCTATGACAGAGGCTTTCAAGGAAGCCATCTAGTTGAAGGGTTTGTTCGGTGAACTTAGTAAAGACTTACAAATTTCTACGGTCTTTTGCTACAGTCAGAGTGCTATCTTCCTTACGAGAGATCAGATGTTTCATGAGAGGACAAAGTACATCGACCTTTGGTATCATTTTGTGCATGAAATTAAATCTCGTGGTGATATTTTGGTAAGCAAGATTAATACCCATGATAACCCTGCTGATATGATAACCAAGACACTACCAAGTGCCAAGTTTGAGCATTGCTTGGACTTGGTTGGTGTTAGCTGTTAAGATGTGCCCTTAGGGCCTTTTGTGGAAGAGGTGGAGAGTTTGTCTTGAAATGGATTTGAGTTCTGAATTAGAATTCATGTCAAGGTGGAGATTGTTAGAGTTGTGACCCGAATTTTGTTGGTCCGACCCTGAAAGTTTCACGGTGCGACCTATGTTTGTAATTTTCATTAGGCGGACCGATCCCGAAGCCCACCACTGATCCCGATGAACCTTTATGTTTTTGGGCCTAGGACCTATTTGTATGCACGTACTATATAAGTGCAATTTAGTTGGTTATTTTCATTATTCAGAAAAATACATCATTGAGACAATTTGTCTCCACGTTATACTCTCTCTCCATTATAGTGAATTCCTCTACCTCTGCCCGTGGTTTTTCCCACAAGGTTTTTCACGTAAATTTGTGTGTTCTTGTTCTTCCTTTTGATTGTGGTTTGCTTATTCTGTCCGAATCATAACATTGTCAAATCATCAAAACTTCATGAACCCCAACTCTTGCGTTGCATGAAATGTGGCGAAGGGATTTTTAGATGTATGTTTCTCTGCTTCGTAATGGTAATATTTACATTGGTACCTGTCACGACCCGAACTAGGGCCTGGCCGTCATGGACTTTCCAAACCATGAAGTCCCAAAACGCACTTTTCTATCTGGTAATCATGCATAACATTCATATAAATAAAGAAGATGCAGAAACATAATCAGCTACGGAAACATGGTCAAATTCTAATTTCAACATAAGTACGGAAACTGTAGTGCAACTACATCTAAATAACATCTGAATTAGTCTGCAAAATCTCTACTACATAAAAATCTGACAACTGTCTGAAAACTGGGACAAGACCCCCAGTAGAACAAAACGATAATAAGAGACATAATCTAAAAGACGGGCCTTCTGAAATAGAGAAGGCTCACAAACTGAACACTGCAACTCTGTCTGACGAATCTACTGCCTTTCTGGGTTCCTAGACTGAGCCTCAGAACCTGGAGGGAGGAGAGAGGGGTCAATACAGATGTACTGGTATGCAAAGTATTCCAAAATAAAGCTTTTATATAAATAAAATAGTTGAGAGCAACTTGGCAAAACATTATACATCAGGTGGTTTTCAAAACCATGGGCACTTTCTGAAAACATGTAACCTTTTCTGTCAATGCAAATTCTGATCTTTATATTACTTCTGAGTTAGGTGGCACTCCCTTACATTTTCTGATATTCCATGGGCTATATGGAATTCGCCATTGACTCGGCGGGGAAGCCTCCAACCCGAGTGTGCCGCAAGGGTTGGAGTCTCTGATTATGATACGCCACACAGCAATAGGCCAGCGTAATATAAGATATACCCGAATTGGCAAATCACGATTTCGGGCAATAAGCTAGACTCATGCCTTCTTCGGGGAACCACCTAACATCTCTTTCTACCCAATTTTTAACCATTTCAGATCATGCAACATTCTAATCACGAAATCTATAAATCTGATTTCAAACATGCATTCTATTTTGTTATGAATTTATCATAGCATTTTCTGCGTTGGTGTCGTCACACCAAGACTTGCAAGTCCTATTTCTGAGCCATAATGCATCATGCCTAATTCTTTCATTAAAACACAGTTCAAACCACCCAATCATGCAAACAGTATAAAAGATTTCATGTTCCGAGAACACAAGTCAATAGTATGCAAGAATACTTCAAACATGTGGTGGTCATGTACTTTTGACAAAACCATGCATTCTTTCATTATATGTATATTCAACATTCACAATCCTCTCTTTCGTATTCAAAAATCATATTCAAAACATAGCAAAAGCCAAAGTATTTCATATCATGCTCTTCAAATGCATTCCAAACAATTTATATGATACGAAGATAGGAAAACTCATTCATTATAATTCATGCTCTCAATTGAATAACCATTCTTGAACACATACGTACATATATATACATAATTTCAAATCAATCGGGGGAAAGGCCTAAAGACCAAAACAATACCGTCAAGACTTCTAAAACATGATTATATTCATAAATTTTAAAACCCCATTCTTAAAACATGATTTCTATGCCCATGAGATTTTAGGAAAACCCCGCGTACCTTGATTCCGAAAAATAATAGGTAATTCTTGAAGCTTACGGATTAGGAATTCCAAATCTTCAATCGCTTTTGAAAATTCATGGTTGAATCTTGAGATATTCGGATTTTGAATTTGAAACCCTAGGGTGAGTTCTTGATGAATTTTGTTGAAAGTGTATGTATTTAGGTGTATTGGGGATTAAATCCCATGTTTGGATGGGTTTGGGGCCATGGAAAATGTTTAATTTGGCCTTGAAATTTGAAATCCGGCACTAGAACGCAGTATAAAGCTTCACCGCGATGCGCTGGAAATCGCGGTGAGCTACTGGAATTGACAATTGTCAATTTAGGCTCATCGCAACACGGTAGCCAGTCAATCGGGAACGCTGACACTAAAAATGCTCTAACTTCTTCACCGAGTGTCCGTTTTAGGCGAATTTGGTATCGATGGAAAGCTAATTCAAAGATCTTTCATTTGATATATAGTAGGCCAATCATTTAGATATATCCAAGGAGATATAGTCAATTGAAGTTGACTCAAGTTTTGACACTCACTAAAACTCGAACGATAGGAAAGCTTTCAACTTGACCTTGAGTTAGGGGACCTTTATGATCTCAATTCATGCTTAAATGGTTACCACACTACATACTTGATTAACATGAAAAATTTGCATAGGATTTATGGCTTTTGGATCATCTACGCATAGAAATGACGGTTTTCATTATAGTCCGAAACACGGGGCGTTACAGTACCCAAAAAAAGCAATGAGTTGCATGGTGCAAGGCGATAATGTAAAAGCAGATGAATGTTAAACCGTGACCTTTAAGTAGAAAAAGCGTGTCATCTGGGACTATTTTCTAGTCATAATTTCTTCAGAAGATACTTTATTATGTACAAGGAACTCGCAAAAATCTCTGTGTTAAGCATACAAGACAAGTTGGTTCAAAATAAATTTACCAAGAAGATATTTCCTTTCAATATCTCAATGTAAGTTTGTGAAAATTCTTGTACAAGTAATGAGAGAGGACTATAGTTACAGCTCACTCCTTACCTAGCCGAGACTTTCTTTCTTAGACATCTGAAAATCAAGAAGATTTTATAAGAGATCTTTCATCCTACAACAGAAATATCATTTAAGTTAGATACTACTAATGTTGTGCGTGGATGGGGACCTCAGCAAATCAAACACAATCCATATATATTGCAATAACTGACAGTAAATGGCGAGCCAGTAAAAATCACTCCAACAAGCTGCATCTCAGCATAACAAGAGCCAAATGTACACGTAGATGTTTTATGTAGGAAAAAGCTATCAGTTATATATTGTCACGACCCACGCTGAGGCCCTAGCCATAATGGTCATTCTGAACCACGAAGGCCCGAGAGACCCTTTAGCATACTATCATAAGTATAATCCATACGAAATAGAAGTGCGAAAGATAAATTGAAAACATGAGAATGTCTTACAATCAAATTTAAGTACTTCATGTCATCCGAAAACACAAACCCAAATCCAGTCTACGAAAGCCTCTACTTAAATACTAGTTTGTCTAAGTCGGGACAAGGCCCCCGGATGGACCATGAAATTAAAAGAAACCAACATATGGATATGACGCCTTCCGAAGTAAGAGAGGCTCACTAATTCTAGATTTCTGACAATGGTCTACTGCTATGGTGGACCTCGAGATTGTGCCTCGAAACCTACATTATGAGGCAATGCAGCCACCCGAGACGATCAATACTTGGATTGTATTGGTATGCAGAACAATCCAAAAAAAAAGCATATTCTTCATATAAAATAATCGGGAGCATTGTGAAAACAATTTAACATAATGAAGATCAAAATACATGGGCATAATTAAGAAACTTCAAATCATTCGCGTAACAACACAGACAACACTCTTTATTTTAATTCTGAATTAGATGGTACAACTTACAATTCTGATTACCCACGGGTTTTATGAATCCGCCATTTACTCGACGGACAAGCCTCCAATCCAATTTTACCGCAAATATTGAGGTTTTCATATAATGGTATACCTCCTTGCAGGCATACCGTAGGCATTCCCCGTACGAGATGTCCTAATTATTTTTCATGCAAGATAACATACCATAAATTCCACGTTGGCAAAACACGATTTTCAGCAATGAGCCCTTGCACTCATGCTTTCTTCGGGTAACCATTTAGCTCTTTTTAAGCCCAATTTAATCCTTTAAAGTCATGCTTGATGCTAAAAATATTCATTTCTTTCATGTTAAAGGCACTCCATAATAAGTATCATCGTACCTAGACTTGCAAGTCATATCATATCATGTCCATAGCCCCTTTCATTTAAAATCATGTTCATAACCACCAAAAGATTTAAACATCACATGAGAGTTCTTATTTCAAATAGCATATGAAACTTATGTAAAACACTCTCTTTTCAAGACTTTAATATATGGTGGTCAACCCTTTCCTAAATCACATGTAATTCTCCATTAGGAAGCAAGAGCATTTAGACTAAGAATCACCCCTTTTGAAAACATGTAAAATAACAAAGCATAATGGATAAAGAGGCATTTAAACTCACGATTAATCATTATTCATAACACAGCCCCAACACTAGTCACGAATAAATCTCATAATCGAAAAAGCAGACTTATGGTTCATACTCTCAAATTCATTTTACGATTCATAACACATGCACATAAATACAGTTTTACGTTCATAGAAAATCCCATAATAAATACAAAATTCTATTAAAAAAATAAAGGGATTCATGATAAATACTTTTCAACCGATTTCAAAATCCGTACCATGTACTTATAAATACAATTGAGAGTACTATAAAACATATTTTTCAAGCCCAATGAACAGTGGGATAGTTCTACATACGTTCTAATGGAGAGACATAGTGTAAATTGACCCCTTGGAGTTTGAAACTCTCAAACCTTAGGTGGTTTCTCCTCTTTTGCTATTGAATGATGGATAGGAGATTTTTGAGATGAAAAGTCGTTTTTAAGACCCTAATTATGCACATAGAGGATTGGAAACGACTTAAGGGTGTGAAAAGACCCTAGTACCCTTAAAATATTGCTAAAACGAAACATTTTTGACGCACGGGGAGGGGGTCCTTCGCGGCGTGGGGCTGCCGCGAGGTGCCCATTTCGCGACGCAAAGGTCTTTAATGCCCCCTACCCATTCAAACCCAATCTTAGGTGATTTATCTTCGATATTGGGGTATTAAGACTCATTGCACTTTTTTATCATCGAAAAGGCCAGGTGTTACATTTACTAGATGTGACACTTGAATATTGATCAGTAATTACTGTTGCACACATAAAACAGCATTGTCAGCTTGCAAAAAAAAAAAAAAAAAAAAAAGAACCAACAACTTGTCTAATACTCCTTAAACGCATCTTCACTTTTTCTATTTTAGTTTTCATATTTGGTAGTATCAACGCCCATTAGTTAGTAGGACTTGGTCCTCAAAGGGTGCAAATGCAAATTGTGATAAATTAGACAGTAAACTCGTGATGAACAAGATGATCACACCTACCAGAAGTAACTGTTATGCCAATTCTACAACCAATCGTGTTATAATTTCTAGTAATATTAATATTCACCATTAGCTTAACTGATCTGATGTTAAACTCACTGGGAGCAACAAAGACATCTTCAATGTTGATATTATTTTGTTTGCTGGCATTAATGCAAAAGGCGTGAAACTTCCCTTCTGAACTAGCATCTGACTATTTACCTCTCCATATCATGTTTCGCAACAAGTTCCATTTGCTTGTTGTCATCTCCATATGTAAATTTTTCAACTTCAAATGATTCACACTATTCTAACTCTACATTCTCTAGTTTTTCTTGCATTCAAAATGAAGGAATTGTCATAATCTAGAGCATTATTTAACTCAACCACGCTCATAACTTGTAAATAATCGATTTGCACCACATCAGTGTTCCTGTCCCAGGCTACTGACTGGAAAAGCTTGTTTATTCTGCCCAAAAGATGCAGGTTCTTCAACTGTTGAAGTAACTCTTCTAAGTGAAGGCACAAGAGAATGGACTTCTCTCCCACTTCACACCACGGAATGCACCCTTCTTATAGAGATAAACGCACTTTCACATCATCTTAACTCGAAATGTCTAGGGAGAGGAAAGATTACTTTTATTGAGGGTACTCCATGGAATAGATCCAGTGGAGATAGAGTCAGAGGCGAATCCAGGATTCAAACTTGACGGGTGCACCTTTATATTTAAATATAGTAATTAATAGTGTCAAAGTTCGACATACAGTTCTTTGAAAACTTGTTAATTATAGTATTTTAAAAGCAATATTTTAATATTATTGAATATCATTAATTAGATTTAATATGACAAAAGTATGTTATTCACCGTTCTTAAATTCAACGCACTTTCATATTTTGAACAATAATAGAAAGTTTTTGAAAAATATGAAATTCGAGAGATTTGTTTGCTAGATGGTTGCAACGGGTAACGTTCGATTTTAAGCCTATCTCAAACTTTAAATTGCTAATTTTTTAAATAAAAAATAACTCAATGATCAAACGATTAAAGAAGATAAATATTATACTGTATAAACTAGGGAGAATATCTACCTTTTGAAGCTAAAGAGAAGCTTGTATTTTAAAAAAAAAAAAAAAAAAAATAGGTCAATTATATCCACAATAAACAAAAGAAAAAAGAAAAGGTGTAAAATAAATGACTACCAAGTAGGAAGTCTTTTTTAATCAAAAGAAAAATATATACATTTGCACAATAATGTTGCAGAAGTGTAATTTGGAAAATGGAAAAAAGAGCAAATAAGTAAACATTGTTGTTGGGGTTCGAACCCGAGCGATCAGGCAAAAAGAGCAACTTTCAAATGGCAAGCCCAACCATCTCACCAGTCAAATCAGTTGTTTTTGTGAGTGCACGACATATATTTAACATAATACCCTAATGTATATATAGATATACGAACTATATATACAGAGTTTTTCTCAAGGCTAGTGGGTGCACGTGCACCCCCTACATTCAATGTAGGTCCGCCTCTAGATAGAGTGGGGCCTGCAGCTTAAAGGATTAGAGCCCTGGCTTCTCCCACTATTTGGGAGCTTATGGTTTCATATTCCATTTCACTCCACATGCATATATGGGGTTATTTTCACCCCTCCATCATGATACTACTTCGCGTTCGGTCACTCAGAAGTATTTAGCTTTGGAAGGTGGTCTTAAGGGGAACATTTAGGAGGGGAGCTAAGGTGTTCTCCTGAACCCTCTTGGTAAAAATTACTCTATATATAAGGTAGTTTTTTTTATTTTTAGTGTATACATATGTAGATATTGAATTCCCTGAACACAAGATGATCAAAGGTTGGCTCAATAATTTAGGAGGGTTTGAAATTCAATTTGAGGTTCAAGTGTAAATCTCAAGCACCCTTTTATTATTCGAATCCCTTATTAAAAAGGGGATCTTTCAGAAATAGCGGCACTTTGCTATAAAAAAACTCCCTTCCATAGCCATATTTTACATAATTACCATTTATAGCCATTATATTTGATTCTCAGTCGTTGTATTCACTTTTAGTTAGTGGCATAAATACAATGCATATTTAGTCTCGCCAAAAACACTACCATTATTTTTTCAATATTTTTGTATTTTTTCTTTTTCATGTTTTCTCCGTTTTTTCTTCTTCTTTTTTCTATTTTTTCTATTTTTAGTTTTTTCGTTTCTTTCTTTTTGTTTTTTTTGTTTTTTCTCTCTTTAATCTCTAACTTTTATTTCTCTTTCTTCTTTTCTTTTCTTGTTTGATTTCTTTTGTTTTCTTTTTTGTACTTATTTTCTTTATCATTTTTTTGTTCTATTTTATATTTTTTATAATTTCGAAAAATATGACTAGTCGAGCAAAAGTCATGGATGATAACGTAAATCCCATAATTGTTTATCGTGTTTGTAGTCACATCGTCATTTATATTTTTGTATTCATTGATACAACTGTATTTGTATTTGTATTTTAAAGTTCGCGCTTGTATTTATATTTCATAGTTCACATTTGTATTTGTATTTCATAGTTCGTATTTGTATTTGTATAGCTTAGTTTGCACCATCATTTATATTTTGTATAATTCGCACTTGTATTTTAAAGAATTATTTTGTATCGTGACTATGTACAATTTATCATTTGTATTTGTATACAAACAAGTAAATACATTAATTGTATTTTCTTGATTCTAAAATATATAAATGTGTAATGTATCATATGATACAACTATACTGTTTTGTATTTGTATATCAAAATTATTATTCATATTTGTAAATAAACAAATATCACGTGATACAAATACAATTACAAATAAATGATTTTACAAATACAAATGCAATATGTATTTGTATATATTGTATTTGTATAAAAATTTGAATTGTATTTATTTGTATCAATAAATACAACTCGTATCAATAAATACAAACAAGTATTCGTTGAAAGAAAATCAATCGTTCCTTTTCAATAATTAAAAAATATAAATGATAGTTCGCACTTGTATTTGTACGTTATAGTTCGCATTTGTATTTGTATGTTATAGTACGCACTTTTATTTGTGTTCTATAGTTCACATTTGTATTTGTATTTTATAGTTCGCTCTTATATTTGTATGTTATAGTTCGCATTTATATTTGTATTTTATTTTTCGTACGTGTATTTTTTTTTGCCTAGTTCGCACAAATGAAAAAAAGGAGAAAAATGGAAAAGGGTCTAAAATACCTCTGAACTATCTAAAATGGATCAAAAATACTCCTCGTTAGTTTTTTGGCTCAAAAATACCCCTCTGTTAAATATTTGGCTCAAAAATACCCCTCCTCTTAACAGAATTCCATCAAACATGCCACCTAGATAAAAGAAAGCCACGTAGTCATGTCACATCACCATCCACGTGTAAAATTTTATTTACACTTGTTGCTTCTGATAATCTTACTTTTCTTTCTTCTGATATTGTTCAGTATAAACCTTCAGATCTCTCTTCTTGGCTTCAATCTAAACTCAACCCATAACACCCTTTTACCCCAAATAATCATCCTTCTTCACTCACAACAGCAACTCAAGTTCATGATAACGATTCCTCTTTTGATTCAGATCTAACTGTTATTCCAGGTAAAACTGTTTTCCCCTAAATTGATGGTCCTTTATTGAATCCACAGAGTAAGAAATTCAAAACCAGTACAACAAAAGGGTCGTTGTCTTTGTCTTCAAGTATTTGTATCTGGGGTGGTGATGGTTATTTAAGCGAGTCGCAGTCGGATGAGTTAACTCAATCGGTGGTACTAATTGACTCACAATACAATGTTGTACGACTCGTGCACACATTAATGGCATGTGAAGAAGTTATTCAACAAGAGGAGATGAAATTAGCTGAAGCTTTTTTGAAGCAAATTGCGTTCTTAGCTGTTTCACAAGCTGGGGCAATGAGAAAAGTAGCTACATATTTTCATTGGAAAAGATATACAACCACAACTTCTAGTACTAAAAATTCAAATTTTCAGCCTTCAATCAAATTGATTGAGCCAAAATCGAATATCTTTTTATATAGTAGAAAATCAATTTTTGGAATAGAAATATAAGCTTGTGAGATCAAAAAAAAAAAAATTACACGTGAATGGTGATGTGGCATGGTCACGTGGCTTTTTTACCTAGGTGGCATGCTTGGTGGAATTCTTTTAAGGGGAGGGATATTTTTGAGCCAAATATTTAACGAATGGATCTTTTCTAGCCAAAAAAATTACGAGGGGTATAATCCATTTTAGACAGTTTAGTGGTATTTTTGATCCTTTCCAGAGAAAAAATGAAAAGAGAAGAAAAGAGAAAAAAAAAGGAGTAAAAATAGAGAAAAAGAAGGAGAGTCATAGAAAATAGAGAAAAAAATAAAAATAAAAAAAAGAGAAAAATGTAAAAAGAAAACGGAAAAGAAAAAAGTGAAAAAAGAAAAAAAGAAAGAGAAAACAACAAATAAACGAAAATAATAAATGAAAAAAAAAACTGAAAAAGGAGAATAATAGAAAATAGAGAAAGAGAGAAAATACATGAGAGAGGCTATGAATTGTAATTAGGAATAATTAATAGGCAAGAGGGCGCTATGAATTGTTATTAATTAAAACTTAGGCTAAATAGGGTAATTAGGAGTCTATGTTTCCTAGATATGTAGTTATCCCTGTTAAAAATCTTGGATCCACTATTGGTGGTCTTGTTGATTCATACGGGATACCACATGCCCTAGGATACTAAGGTCAGAGAGTAAGCAAGCGATGTTTTCGACTACTGAACTTTAGACATAAACGGGAATAAACTAGATTTACATCTAACTTTCCTTCTTGCAGGTAAAAATTTATTTATCAATCTTCCTGTTATTACAAAAATGTAATTGATTATACTATTGTTATATTTTTTTTTTCTTTCCTTAAAATGTGGAAATAGTTAAAAATAAGTACTAAAAAATAACAAAATTAAAGAGTGTATAAACATGGTTGGGGTCAAGACCTTCTACTATTCAGATGGAAATCTACTATATGTAACATGAGAAAAATGAAGAAAAGATGTCTTTTAAGTCTTGAATGACGGATTGGTGACATTGACCAACTTAAAGGGTCAAACATAATTAGAAAACTTGATTAAGTTAATTGTGGAATTAATTAATATTTTTAAAACTTTCTAATCTTTTAACAAATACAAATCAATCCAGCCCACACCCCTCTTCAATACAAATCAACCAGTCGTTCTCTTCTCTCTCTACAGCTTCTATCAACTCTCTCCCAACCAACAATTCTGCAAATTTCTCCTTTCAATCCTTAGCGACTTCAACCTCTGACGACAAATAGTTGGGCTTCGAGTTCCTTTTTGACTTCAACCTTCAATCGACATGACAGTCTTGCTCTCCGGCCACAATAGCTTCAAATTCTTTATCGTTCCTTCTTTCTTTCACAATAAAAAATTATGCAGAAACAGAGGAACTTGAGCCAACTAATCTTCTAGTATTGGTTAAGAATTTCAATATTTCTTGCTTAAATTTTAAATGTGGACTAAATAAAACCCTAATTTCTGGCATTTCTTCTTTTTATTGTCGAACTGTTGAGTTGGATTTATTGGTGATTTTTTGTCATAGTTGATATTTTTAGTGTGTATGTGATATGTTGGTGTTATTGGGATGATTTGTCAATTGTCTTGGTAAAAATGATGTTGCAACAGATGAAACATTTGATGTAACAGATGAAACATCTGATGCAACAGATGAAACATCTGATGTAATAAATAAAACATCTAAAGCGATAGATGAAACATCTAAAGCGACAGATGAAACATCTAAAGTGATGGATGAAACATCTGATGCGACAGATAAATCATCTGATGCAACAGATGAAAATCCGATACAACTATGAAAATCTAATGCAACAGATAAATAATCTAACAGATCATTCATCTGCTGCGACAGACGACTTTTCTATTTAGAAGAAATATAAATAATATTGATCCAACAAATAACTCATTTTGCAACAGATTAGTGATATATTTGAATAGATCAATGATCTATTTTACTATTTTCAATGAATTACTAATCCGTTGCAACAGGTTGGTTATATGTTATAACAGATAAACTACCTGATGCAAAAGATTAGTGATCTATTTTATGGTTTCCAATGGTTTACTCATCCGTTGCAATAGGTTGGTTATAAGTTGAGACAAATAACCTTCTGGGTGCAACAAATTAGTGATCTCTTTACTGTTTTCAGTGGATTACTCATCGTTACAACAGGTTGGTTATAAGTTGCAATAGATAACCTTCCAAATGCAACAGATTAGTGATCTGTTTTACTGTTTCCAATGAATTACTCATCCATTGCAACAGGTTGGTTATAAGTTGCAACAGATAACCTTCCATATGCAATAGATTAGAGACCTATTTTTATGGATTCCAACAGTTTACTCATCTGTTGCAACAGTTGGTTATATGTTACATTAGATAAACTATATGGTGCAACAGATTAGTGATCTATTTTTATTGTTTCCAACGGATTACTCATCCGTTGCAACAGGATGTTATAAGTTGCAGCAGATATCCTTTCTGGTGCAACAGATGAGTGATTTATTTTTACTATTTCTAATAGTTTACTCATCCGTTGCAACAGATTGGTTATATATTGCATCAGATAAACTACCTGGTGCAACAGATTAGTGATCTATTTTTATTATTTCCAATGGTTTACTCACCCGTTGCAATAGGTCAGTTATATGTCGCAAAAGATAACATACTCGGTGCAATAGATGTGTGGTCTATTGGAATTATTATTTTACTGTTATGCATGTTAGATTTACTGTTATCCTTTTTTAACGATGCATTAATCAATTATAATCTATTTTATGTTTCTATTAATTTAAGATAATATGACTCCCAAAAGGAAAGAAATCAAATCAAGTCCACGTAAAGGAACAAGTGAAGCAGCTCGGCTACATCCACCACTCTATGAGCTTGATTTACAAGCGTTATCTCAATCAGGAGCAGAAGATAATTAATATGGGGAGGAAGAATATTTCAAAAGAGATGATCCAAATGCTAATATCCCTTTCGCTGAAGAGTTGGTCAAAACCCTCAACATTGATCGTTATCCTGTAAGAATGTAGTGTGATGGTGCCACAGATTTAACGATTGATTTTGTGGTTAAGTCAGCCATGGAAAAATCTTTTGACGCCTTCAGAAAAATACTTTGAGAACAAAAATTAGATTCTTTTTTCGGGAAAAGATGCTTTGGGCAATATCTTGATTTGCCAGAGGATAACAATGCTCGTTTCCAGATGAAAATGGTATATCATCTTCTCAAGTGTAGGTTTATGTATGAAAACAAAGATAAGATGGATGAGGTGTGGATAAATTACTGTGGCATGTCTGTTTGTTTTGGTTGGAAGGAGTTTGCCATATTTACTAGACTAAAAGGTTATCCTCGTTCTACTTCTCAAATTATACCTACTCTAACCCAAAAAAACACCCCGCACATCTAAAAAAGGCAAAGGCAAGTTGAGTGATCGCGATGACCTGGTATCCATTATTAGTCCAAGCTTCAAAAATAAAAATTTAATAGAAGCGTTAAAAGGTAAAGGACTTTCAGAGAAGCACAAGCAATCATTATGCTTGGTTTGTTTTGTACATAATATTCTTTGGGCGAGAGACGTTAACAACAATATAAGCCTCGATTTAATAAATCTCTTAGAGGATCTTGAGGCATTTAATAACTATCCTTGGGATTATGAAAGCTTCAAAATGATTGTCAAATATTTGTTGACTCCGTTAACTCCAAAGACAGACAACTTATATGGATTTTCATGGGCCTTCATGGTAAATATTTCTTTTATCATGATATGATCCATTTTTTTAGTCAATAATATTTTTAATTTATTGGTGTTATGTTATAGGCTTGGGCATTTGAAGCAATTCATTATTTGAGACAACAAGTGAACTACCAGGAAGAAGTTTCCTGTCCAAGAATCCTGAGATGGTTGTTGGCCAAAATTGATAAAATGCAAAATTTCTTGATTTTTTCAATACCCCGAAGGAAGCAGTAAATCTAATTCTAATCAAATTTTTGTTTTAATTAATGATTATTTTAAATAATTTCATCATCATTCTAATATATGTATTAATTTATTTTAGATTGTCCATCCGTGGTTTGTTTCGACCAATCGAGAGTTGAAGGTGTCATTTTTTGTTACTTTACGGTATATGTAAACTTTATCAGATCGTAAGGTCGTTGATGGAATAAAAATGGAATTGTTTGGAGCAACAGCCATCACAAGAAAAAAAAATTTGGAAGGTGGGCATGTTATTATTGATGATGGTAGTGGTAGTGGTAGTGGTAGTGGTAGTGGCAGTGGTGCTGCTGTTGAGGCTAATGATGCTCCTCTTACAATTTTGAAACAACAAGGCATTATGATTATGATCATATTGGTTATACACATTTTTCTTCAGATTTTGCCACATCTAGCAAATGTCAAGACTACAAGGCGAAATATGATGGAGTGATTAATGTTATTGATGCACTAACTGCTTCTGTAAAGGAAATGACATCTAAGAGGGGTGTCATTCCATCAAAGAGAATTTTATATCCATACACTCTACTAGAGATCAAGGGGGCTAAGAGGAGAAGGAAAGATATTTCCAAGGCATCACCAAGCATCAAAAAAGCAAAATTGCAACACCTCTATCTTTGTCTTGCACCAAAATTATTATACTGCTCTATTTTACCTGTTCGAATTTGTCCCAATAGATGATCCATCTATTGAAACATAAGACTTATTCATTGCAATATATGGACAATCTGGTGTATATCTATAATTAGTATTGATAATTCTGGCTTTCCAGGTGGATGTCACAGCAGAAGCTACTGCTGAAGAGCATAATATCACAGTTGATAATCTATCAACTGCTTCTAAAGAAGAAGAAAAAGTGGAGCCTGTCAGTTCGGGAGAACGAAATAATTACCCGTTTGAAGGGTTCAACATCTCGGACAAGGCTCCAAAAAAACTAACAAAGTTGATCAACGACTATTCAGAATGGATTGTTGATGGACTGTTAAAGCATCATACCGGCAGGTACATAAATCAACTTTAAAGATATTGATTTATACAATTCTTGTTGTAAGAACATGTCATTAACACATATAAATCATCATGTAGAAAACAAAATGACAAACACTACAAAGTGAACGAATCGAGTTTTGGTTTTAATATATTCGACTTTGTTGTTGCACATCTCAAAATGAAGAATTGATTCTATTTGATGTCACAGCCCCAAACTTGTTGGAATAATGAGGTTTAAATGTCATATATATTACTATTAATTAATACTTTATTTTATTGCATCTGCGTATTAATTTTTTTATCACGTAATCCAAAAAGTTTGATAATATGTATAGCACATCGATGTCATTTTTTTACTACCTCCAAAAGAAGGTCAAGTTGCAAACACCAAAATAATACAGATACACGACAGGTAATTATTTGTAGAAATTTTACATCAACAATGCCTACGATAGGTATTGTCAACAACAGCCGGAAGTTTCCCAAAATAAGGAATGCTTAATCAACATCATCAAAGGTTTTAACATTCCAGCTGGCTTACCTTGGCATTTGGTCGACAAAGTGTACATTTCAATCAATTGTGGTGATGAATTTCATTGGATATTGGTTGTCGTTATTCTAAAAAAGAGGCGCATCCGAGTTCATGACTCGATGTCGCGAAGGAGACATTCGAGTCCGTCTTCTGAGTTACAAAAGCTGGCCAAAATATTGCCTACTTACCTTAATATGAGTAGCTTTTTGGATCAAAAGGTGATTTATCGACGATTGAAGCATACCAAGATAAAATAGATAATCCATTTTATGTACAATATGTTGAAGCAATTGCTCAACAGACCATTGGTAGCCTGTAAGTATAATATCATGATTTAGTTTCATTTCATAAATTTCACAACGCTTACATGAACTGCAAGATATGGATTATCTAATTTTTAAAAACATAGGGATTGCGATCTTTTTGTTGTCGCTTACACCGAGTATTTGAGCGATGGATTACATGTACCAAATGATGGACTTGATGTCGCATTGCTCCGCAAAAGATATGCTTCTCTTTTATGGAAATACGGAGAAGCAAAAGCTCAGAAGCCGTACGCATGAGAAATTAAAGATACACGACGACCAAAGCCGAATTCTATAGCACCGAATGAAGAACAACTTGTCTATATTGATTAGATCTTTATAGCTTGAGTCCGTCAATGTAATAACCTATCCTCCTTGGTTTAAATTATTAATTTATTTGTAGATTAGATCATTTGTACCCATAATAATTTTTTTACATTTGATTTATTTGTTGAGTTATTTCATGTAATTTTTGAAGGCTTCGATTTATTTTATGCTATCTATGAATATAATTTAATCCTTAGTTTTGAATATGTTAATTGAAATAGAATACTAGACTCAAATGTCACAACAGATAATACATCTGCTGCAACAGATGACATATCTTATCAAACAGATTTAGACATATGTTGCAACATGTAGGTCATCTGCTAGAAATTATATAACAGGTCTTCCTACTTTTTTTATTTGTTCCAACAGATTAACTATCAGTTGCAACAGATAGATTATATATTGCAACAGATAGACCGAGAAATATCTACATAATCCAACAGATGATCAACCTATTCCAACAGATAATCAATCTGTCACAACAGGTATTATATCTATTACAATAGATAGAAAATCTGTTGCATTATAAAAATTTAAATTTTGCCACTACATGTAAAGTGAAGTGGTTTGAAATAAAAAATTATTATCGTGTTCATGTTTGTCTTTGTACATATTCTTCTTTATCCAACCATTTAGTTAGGTCATCTGCTGGAAATTATATAATAGGTCTTCTAATTTTTTTTATTTATTCCAACAAATTACCTATCGGTTGTAATATATAGATTATATGTTGCAACAGATAATATATTTGTTGCGATAGAAAGATGGGAAAACATCTGCATAATGCATCAGATGACCAATCTATTCTAAAAAATAGACAATCTGTCACAACAGGTATTATATCTATTACAACAGACAGACAATCTGTTGCATTATAAAAATTCAACTTTCGCCAGACATAAAAATATTGCCACTGCATGTAAAGTGAAGTAGCTAGAAATAAAAAATTATTATCTTGTTCATTTCTGTCTTTGTACATATTCTTCTTTATACACGGGCTCCAACAATTTAGTTAGTATCCCATAAACCCAGATCTCTTGCATTTTCCCCACAACGGCGTTGCACATATCGATCATTTCTGTACAGAGCAGCAAACACTCGATGTATACAAGCGAGTACGGCCTGCATACTGCACTGGTTTTATTTTTTTGGAGATGGATGTTCTTATTTAGACCTTCAAAATTCCAGGATTCCTTCCTCAAGACTTTTGCCATCAAATGATCTATCAGCTTACTCTGCGTCAACAACATGGGGAACAACTTCAAGAGTGGCTGCACGTGAGTTAAAAATGTATCCTCATTGAAGACAGATAAGTTGCAGTCATAAACCTTAATATTTCCCTCATCGAGTAGTATCTCAATAGCGAGAAAATCTTTGACTTCCATGTTCATGACTGCAAGGATTCTCTTTGCTTTGGTCCAGCTCTTGCCGTGTGGATATGGCCTCTTCTCTCTAATATATTTAATCGTGTCTTCATCCCATTGGAATGTAGAAACTAACTTATCAGATCTCCGAATATAGGGACCAGCCTGCTTATGGAGATCATCGTACCTTCTCTTGAAATTATTATAGAAGTTAAGGTTCACTATCCTATTGGTAGCATCATAAGAATATGGGTACGCTAATTGCCTGCCACTCATGAGGCAGAGAATTTCATCAACATATTGTGGTATAAGAAGATAATTTTTAAATAGGTTGGTAATTGTATAGTAGAAAAACACAGTGGAAATATTTTATTGCAGAGGGTTCACTGAATTAGTTCACAGATTACCCAGCTAATGCAACTTATGCAATAGATGTGTATTGTGTTGCAACAAAATACCCAGGTGTTGCAAAAAATTACACATCTTCTGCGTAGCTTTTTCTTCATGGAGTAGATTGGAAGGATAGGTTAGAAAAATTAAACTTACATTATCCATGTACCACACACGCATATTTGTCATACTCATGAAGTCTTAGGCGTTAAATGAACGTATGGTGTATTCTTCTGGAGGTTTCATCTCATCAGTCATGATTTCTTTCAGTTCCTTCTTCTCCTTGTTGCCAAGTATCGCGTATATGTCCACCTTCTTCAGCGGCCCCTGAACTTTAATAACTCTTGGAGTAGGAGGAGTTACAATTTTTGTTGTTTTCATAATGGAGAGTATTTGTGTAGTGTTTCTTCTCTTTCTCCTAACCACCACTGTAGGAGTGTATGGCTCTCTTACCTTCTGGTATGGTATGACACCCCTCTTTGATTTTAACTCCTTGACAGCTTCAGCAATAGCCTCTAGTTTTTTAAAGAGTTTATCCTCTATGTCCTTGCTCACTTTGTATTTGCAATGATAACATAAGGGTGGAAAGGGGTGAGAGGGACCTCTGTAAGGTTGGGAGAGACCGGTGTAGGGGTGAGAGGGACCTGTGCAAGGGATGTTTCTAAATGTGTTTAATTTATACTGAGCACCAATATGCTCATAATCACGATTGGCAGCAGCAGCAGTATCAGGATGGTTGCCACCATCATCAACAACTCCACCAGCAACTGGATCTGTTGCAGTAGGTTGGTCATAAAGAGCTTCAACATTAGGCTGACCTTGCCTGACTGCTCTTCTTATGGATGTTGCTCCAGCCAATTCCTTTTTTACTAACTCTACCATTGGGTCTGCTTTTTTATCAACAAGACCTAGAGTAATAAAAAAAGTCATCCCCAACTCCTGCTTATTAGGCAAGATCCAAGGATGCACAACCAATAAAAAAATATGAGGCATTTAAATCATATAATAATAATTTGCAGTCAGTTGGTTTACATATTAACATAGCTAACTTATGCAACAGATGATCTATCTGTCGCAATAGTTGATCTGTATCTCATAATAGATTGATAATATATTGCACCAGATTACCCATCTGTTGCATAATTTATAGTAGATGGGTAATCTATTGAGTCGGGTTCAGAAAATCAAAGAAATATATGGTTAATCTGTTACAAAATATTAATAGTCTGGTGTAACAGATGGCACATCTGTTTTAATATCTTTCTTTGAGGCAAATTATTTTAGTTGAAAGAAGACGTACTAAATCATCCAGAGGGTTAAAGAGTTCAACCTCCTTAATATTTTTTTGCCGCTCTTTGCAGCCAACCACCTAAGGATCCTTGGATGATAAACCTTATTCGGGTAATCCCTGAAGACAGAGAAAAAGATGGTTACAAGTGAGAATGAAGTCAAAAATAACAACTATATGGTCGAAAATAGGAATAAAATTGATCTGTTTTGAAGGGTTGAGCAATATGTTCAGTAGTTATTGTCTGTATTGTTGAGAGAGAAAGAGAGAGAGAAGAACGAGAACTTCAGATTTGAAATGAGGAAAAGTTTTTCACATAAATGGATGATTTGTATGGGTTAATTTATAATTTTGAAAAGAATGACAAGTTTTGAGATTGTTAATTTTGTCCAAATTGGTCTTAATTAATTTTTAAAATTTTACAAGATATAGTTTTTATTATTTAATGAGAATCTTTTCAACTCAGAGTGATCGATCGACGACCCGGGTCGGGATGAACGCAATACCAATATTTTACTATTACAAAGACTCAATTGAAGTTGTAGTTGATCCTACAAACTCATTCATTCATCCCTAGTTCCACCTAAATCAATTCAAGTACTAGCTTAACATTAAATTAATGAGAATCTCTTCAACTCAGAGTGATCGATCGACGACCCGGATCGGGATGAACGCAATACCAATATCATGTAATTACAAAGACTCAATTGAAGTTTTAGTTGACCCTATGAACTCATTCATTCATCCCTAGTTCCACCTAAATCAATTAAGGTACTAGCTTAACATTAAGTTAATGAGAATCTTTTCAACTCAAAGTGCTCGATAGACTACCCGGGTCAAGATAAACGCAATACCAACACCATTCAATTGCAAAGACTCAATTGAAGTTGTAGTTGACCCTATGAACTTATTCATCCATCCCTAGTTCTACCTAAATCAATTGCAATGAAATCTATTGCAACAAACGACTGAGTTGTTGGAAATTTTCAAACAGATATTCATATTTGTTGTAATAGATGACATATCTGATGAATTTTCAAATAGACATTTGCATCTGTTATGACAGATGATTGAGCTATTGGAAATTTTCAAACAGATATTGATATATGTTGTAACAGATGACATAACTGATTTAATTATCAAATGAATATTTGCATCTATTGTTACAGATGATTGTCCTGTTGGATTTTTCAAAACAGATATTGTTATCCGTTGCAACAGATGACATATCTAATTTAATTACCTTTTTTTAAAATTTTAAAGCAAGCTTCTATTCGAGTAGTTAAAGTAGTAATACTAAAGACGGTAAAAAATATTTCTTGGATAACTCAAAAGTGAGTTTATTAAGTAGTCTTATCTTATCTTTTCAATGTCACCAGTCTTCCTCATGCCCCTCAAATTATTAATGAATATTAAATATTAATTAATGAATATTGAAAATTTGAAACCCACGTCTACATTACATACATCTAGAATTATCTTATCTCTTCTTCAGCTCTAAATTTATCTTATCTGATGAAACAGATGGATAATGTTCTTTCTGTGAGATTTTTTTTCCTCTTGTTTGTAGATACAAGGAACTGAAAGTTGATCAAATTTTTTCCGACCAACGCAAGAGGCTGCAATAAAGATGGGTTAGGGGGAATAAGTTGCTTGTAGATGGAACCACTTCATATGTGGGAGGTATGTATTACTAATAATGTTATCGTGGAAACAAACATAGAGTACACTAATTTTGTGAATGATGTTTTTACTGATTAGTCATTAATCATTCAAATAAGATATCTGCAATTTTACAGTTAAGTTTGGTAGGTTCGAACTGATAAGGCTGAGGGACCATGAATATGGTTCTGATACCCTATTAAGATTTAATGTCGGTCATTGCTCATGTTTATGTGTCAAGTATTGTGAAGGGATCTAGTTTTGGTGGCATTGTAAAGAGATTCAATAGCGATTGGACTAACTTTTAGGGTGCATTGGACCCTTAGAGGGCATTCGAAGCCTCCCACTACTTCAACTAAGAACGAAATCAATATAGTTATTGCCCTAGCCCAAATTTATATGGTTGGGTTGCTCGGGATAATGATTATACGCCAGAAGATGCGTTAGGAGAATGCCTTTGAGGGAAAATAGGTGTTTGTTGAAAAACTATATCATCTAAGAGCTAATTAAAGAGGATACATAGGGTAGAAAGTAACTTCTAGCGAATCTGACCGATGAAACTATCTTAGAACATGAGAAATCTGTATCAAGTGCAAATATGAAATTGTATCCGATAATGAAAAATTAATTCGTTTCTCTGACAGAAATAATGCAGATGGTCTCTTTGCTAAGAAGCTGCGAGTAGGAAGCGTGGTCGGGATTATTACCTAGATAGAAAATAGAAGAAGACCAAGAAAGCAGCCTTACGGGCATCGAGGGTTGAAATAATGTACATTAAGTCTAGAAAACTCACGCCAATAGCAACTGCAGTTAAAATAAGTAATCTAAGTGAATGCGGCAATTTCTAAATTTTAAATTGCATTTCATGCCTTCTTGTTTGTAGTTTCGATCAGGTCCACTGCCGTTGACCTGATTGAAACCACAAACAAGATTGAAAGACAGTTTGAGTGTCATTACTTCCTTAGCAATATGGTTATAATTGATTGTGTTTTCTAGCCTTAGCATGCTTTCAACATAGCTTGGAAAAGATTAGAGGTTTGCTGTAGTATATGAATTTTGATAATTTACTAACTTACCTTCAGCTTGCTGATTTGGTATTCAAGCTTGTTGTTGCCTTCTTTGAAGTTGGCATAGAGTTCCTGATCTCTTGTGAGCTCGATTGGGAACACTACCTTCGAAGTTGTGGCATTGTAGAAGCCCTTCAAAACACTTTCTTCAGAAGCCTTGAATGATACATATAGGGTCATTGTGTATGTGTTTAGGTCAAAATGTGTTGATGCACAGT
>NW_025891106.1:0-1863 GCF_002878395.1 Capsicum annuum
AAAAATCGAATATTTATGTCGATATAATTCAGGAACTTTTAAAAAGAATGAATTAGAATATGATATTAATAGAAAGGAATTAATTGCAGTTTATAGAGGATTACAACATTATAGTATATTTACCATCGAAGGCAAAAAATTAGTAAGAACAGATAATTCACAGGTATATTATTGGATAAAAAATAGCAAAGATAAAAAATCAATTGAAATGAGAAATATAAGAAATATATTGGCAAAAATAGCTATTTATGATTTCGATATTGATGAAAAAACTAACATTGCTGCAGATTATTTGAGCAGGTATGGAGAACATCATGCAACAACTACTTGAAGAAATAAAAAATTAAGTACGAAAGTAGATCAATTGACAGATAAAGTTGAAATACTTGAGAAAGAAAAAATAGAAAAACAAAGACAAGATGAGATACATCTTGCAGCAAGAGCAAAAATCATGAAATATGAAAAAGATGAGAAAAAAGAAGACAAAATTGCAACAAAACAAGAACAACCATGGAAAAAGGTTGTTAAAGAGGAAAAAAAGAAAATAGAAATACTCGAAAAAGAAGATATATGTGGAAAATACATTGAGTATTTAACCACCACTATGAACTACTTGAATAATAAACATATGGAGATTGATGAGTTATATTCAGTAACTGATTATAATAAATTAGTTGCTGACAAACATACAAATCAAGATTTAGTAAAATCAACATATGAATATGGATTATTACATGTATACTATATAGAAGATTCAGTACAGATGAAAATCTTTGATGAAGAGCTACAAATAGCATATACAAGATTCAGACAAATTAGTAAAACAACACTTATATATATGAGAATATATTCCACATTTGCAGAACCACATGCAAAGGGAAATATAATACCAAAAATTGAAGCAATTAAATTTGGTATTACATATAAAAAAATTAGCTATGAAGATGTATATTTTCAGAAAAATATAGAAGATATCAGATCAATGATGCAACAGAAGAAAGCAATACAGATGCTAAACATAGCATCAAAATTAAGAGTTATGGAAGGAAGAATATGGATATATACGAACAATAACAATAGAATTATTTACAGTCCCAGCAATTTAAAAAATACACAAATTATAAAAATATCGAAAGAATGACAAAAGAAATTGATCAGTCCAGAAATCAATACTCCAAAATGCACAATCCAAAACCCTTGTATCACACAGAAAACATTAGTTATATTATGTAAAATAGCCAGAAGGAACATCAACCTCAAACATAGTTGCAGTATATGCAGCAAAGGAAAGGAAGTAGAATTCTCAAAACCAATTCTACCAGAAGAACCAAACATTAGCAATGACGATATAATGGAAGAAGTCGTAAGCAATGACGAAATAAGCGACAAAGACATAAAGATGAAAGAAGTGGACCAAAAGAAGACAGCCGAATAAAGCAAGTGTCGGCAAAGAAAAGTTAAAGATAAGGTATGAAGAAAATAATGGAGGACAGCTGTATGACCAACAGTCACGGACTCCAAACCTCTATAGTTTTTAGTTTATTTTTCTTTCTATATATAGAATAGATTTTCCTGTAAGAGGCATCATTGGGGATCACTGGAAATCAGAGCAAAGCCTCTAGAATAGCTAAGAATTTTCAAGTTTCTGCAGTATTGTAAGTTTTCTTTTGTATGACTATATGTTTTTATGAATAAAATTATGATGTTTATATTATATATGGCTGAGTAGTTTACTTTATTTTCTTTCTTATACGAAATAAGGTTATACTAGAATTAACCAAGATGAGTTCTAAACTATCAATATCCACTAAATCTCTATATAAATCTTATGAACCAAGGAAAGTACCCATGTTGGCGTAAATT
>NW_025891107.1:0-4162 GCF_002878395.1 Capsicum annuum
AAATTTATAATAGAAAATATTATATAAAGTAGCCCTAGAAAAAAAAATAAGAGAATAGAATTCTCATAAATATAAAATAGTCCTAGAAAACGAGAAGAGAAAGAGATTAGAATTCTCATAAATATTTTTGATAACTCTATTGTATACAATTTCAATAGCATTTTGTATACAACCCTCTCACACTTACGAACCGAAGCATCCGTGCCCCTCCTCATCACATGTCCGAACCATCTCAAATGGACCTCCCACAACTTGTCCTACACCAGAGCCACACTAACCTTATCTCGAATAGTCTTATTTCGAACACTATCCCCCTTAGTAAGTCCACACATCCAGCGCAACATCCGTATTTTCGCCACCTTCAGTTTTTGAATGTGACAGTTCTTAACAGGCCAACACTCCGCTTCATACAATATGGCTGGACGGACTTCCACCCTATAAAATTTGCCTTTAAGCTTAGGCGACACCTTCTTATCACACAACGCCCTAGAGGAGAGCTTCCACTTCATCCATCCCGCCCCGATCCGGTGAGAGACATCCTCGTTAATCTCACCATTCCCCTGAATCATGGCCCCTAAGTACTTGAAACTATCCTTCTTATACACCACCTGAGAATCCAACCTTACTACCACCTCGTCCACCTCCCTCGAGACATTAGACTTATATTCCAAATATTCGGTCTTACTCCTACTTAACCCGAACCCTTTAGATTCAAGGGTCTGTATCTACACCTCTAATTTATCATTCACACCCCCCTGAGTCTCTTCAATCAAAACCACATCGTCTGAAAAAACATTCACCAGGGCACCTCGCTTTGGATACGCTTCGTCAACACATCCATAACCAAAGCAAACAAAAACGGGCTAAGAGTAGATCCCTGATGCAACCATGTCAAGATCGAGAAATGTTCTGTATCGCCTCCCGCTGTCCTCACCTGGGTGTTAGCTCCATCATACATGTCCTTGATCGCTCTGGTATACGCCACCGGGACCCCACTCACCTCCAAGCATCTCCAAAGGACTTCCCTAGGGACTTTGTCATATGCCTTCTCCAAGTCGATAAACACCATGTGCAGGTCCTTCTTCCTTTCCCTGTACTATTCCACTAGTTTCCGCACTAGGTGAATTGCCTTCATCGTCGAGCGCCCAGGCATAAATCCAAACTGGTTCTCCGAAATAGATACAATCCTCCTCAACCTCCACTCTACTATTCTCTCCCAAATCTTCATCGTGTGGCTCAGTAACTTAATACCCCTATATGGAAGAGGAGAAGATTTTGCATAAAATTTGAAGTAAAAATAGGAATTTTACTTTATATTTATGAGAATTTTATCCTCTTTTTTTCTTTTTCTAGGGCTACTTTATATAATATTTCTTATGATAAATTTATAAATTGTATATGGAAGAGGAGAAGAATTTGATAAAATTTGGAGTAAAAATGATGATTTGACGAATTTCTGGCAAAAAATTAGGACAAATGAAATAATTAAAATGAGCAAAAACATTATATATATATGTATATATATATGTGTGTGTGTGTGTGTATATATATATGTATGTATGATAAGTTTTACCTTATATTTATCATTTACGTTCACGTGATTAAAATTTATATTCTATTAATAAGTATTATTCATGATTTTTTTTTCATTTTATTGCTTTTTAATTTGTTTTTTTATTCTTGAATTCTTAAATTAGGAAAATCATTTATCTCAATTATTTCACTATTAGATTTTTAAAGTCATTCCTTATATTAGAAATAAAATTATTGCAATTTTTTTCTTTCTAAAAATTCTTTACTTTAATATATTATCTCACCTTTTTTTTTAGAAAATTGTAATAATCAATGTAGTAACTATTGCTATTAAAAAGGCAAGTATAATAATAATAATTATTTATTTCATTTTCAGATTTTTGAAATCATTCCTTATATTAGAATTAAAAGTATTGCATAAAAAATATCTTCTCCTAAAAATTCTTTATTTTAATGTATTATCTTACATTTTTTTAAAGAAAATTATAGTAATCAATGTAGTAACTATTGCTATTAAAAAGATAAGTAACAATAGTAATAATTATTGGTATTTAAATGATAAATTTTATTGAAAATAAATATCGAAATATAAAAAGTCATGACATCTAATGATATTTATCATATCATCCGTTATGCATAGTAGTTACATACATACTTACGTGATAAGAAACATTTTATAAGTGCAAATGTTTAAATTAAAATATTTGTGTTCTCTTTTTTATATACTTTCTCAATCTCAAAATAGTTGACATGTATAGAATTTGCATAACTTTTAATGGATAATTAATTAGAAGTGTGCTTTAATTAATAAATATTTTATTAATTTTTTAATCCTTATCTATAGAGAAATTAAGAAAATATAAATAGAAGATGAAGTAAAAATAGTAAGTGTCAATCTAAAGAGATTATTAAGAAGGAAAAGATTGATTTTGAGGAGAATGAAAGAAGTGAATAAGTTTAAAACCAAAAAAGAAAAATGAAATGAGAAAAGAGAGAAAAACAAGAAAAGAAAATAAATTTTACAGAATTTCTAATTGTGACTCCATCATCCTTGGTCCATTGTGAATTATGGTCAAGTTTTTAGGAATGAGATTCCAAAAGAAAATACAAAAGAGTGTAGTAAAATGAGTGCGTGTGTCTATATGGGTAAATCTCATGAATAGACCCAAATTGTAGTGACTTTCAAATTTTAGTCCCAAATAAAAAACTTCCTTAAAATAGCCTTTACCTATTAACTAATATTTTTTTTTTTTGGAAAAAATTGCCCCTGACCAATAGAGTAAATTATATAAATAATCCTCATAACGGATAACAACTCTATATTTATATCTTTCAACATTTATTTTTTTCTCTTTTTAATTTTACTTTTTTTTTATTTGTTCTTTTTCTTTTTGATTTTTCTCAACCCTTACTTTTTTTGTTTTTTTCCTCTCAACTTCCCTTTTTTCTTTTTTTCTTTTACTTTGATTTTTTATTTTTTCTTTCCTCTTTTTTTTTTTGTTCTTTTTAGTTTTTCTCAACCCTTACTTTTTTTCCTTTACACTTCTATAAAAATAAAAACTTTTTTTATTTTTCTTTGATTTTATTTTTTGTTTTCTTTTTCTTTTTAAATTTTTCTTGACTTATTTTTATTTAATCTATTTTTTATTTTTATAAACCTTTATTTTTTTCCATTCTCTCTCAACTTCTACAATTTTTTTAATTTTTAATTTTTTAATATTTTTCTTCATTTTCTTCTTTTTCCACAATTTTTATTATTTTTGTTCTTTTATTTGATTTCTTCCATTCAAGTTACATCTTATGAACAAGAGTTGACACTATCATATTATAAAGGTAAAACTTATGATTTTAAAACAACAAGCTACGTTTGGTGGGCAAGAGTTGACACTACCACATTGTAGAGGCAAGACCTACGACTTTCAAATAATAAGTTATATTTCATGGGCAAGAGTTAACACTACCACATTGTATTTTGATTTATGAGATGTTTTATAACTCTTACCTTAGAGGCACGACTTAGCTCAGGGACTTTCAAACAACAACTTATGCCCCACTGGCAAGAGTTGACTCTACCATGTTATGTTATTTATGAGATGTTCTACAACTATTGTCTTAGAGGCAAGACTTAGCCAATGCCTTTCAAACTACAAATTATGCCCCACGGGCAAGAGTTGACTCTACTACGTTATGTTTACATTTATGATATGTTCTACAACTATTGTATTAGAAGCAAGGCTTAGCTCAAAGACTTTCAAACTACAAATTATGCCCCACGGGCAAGAGTTGACTCTACTACGTTATGTTTTCATTTATGAGATGTTCTACAAATATTGCATTAGAGGCAAGACTTAGCTCAAGGACTTTCAAACTACAAATTATGCCCCACGGGCAAGAGTTGACTCTACCATGTTATGTTTTCATTTATGAGATGTTCTACAACTATTGCCTTATAGCAAGATTTAGCTCAAGGACTTTCAAACAACAAATTATGCCCCACGGGCAAGAGTTGAGTCTACACGTCATGTTTTCATGCCCTTAAATTTGCTTTGATGTAAAAAAAAGAAGATCCCTTTGCGAATTATCCAATTTTTTTATTTATTAGAAAAATATAATAGAAGTTGAAAAAAAA
>NW_025891108.1:0-2065 GCF_002878395.1 Capsicum annuum
TCTTCACAAGACCATTCACCCACTCAACATGTTAAGAGGCAAAATGCCTTGATATAACACACCATTCATCACATCTATGGTCATAAAGACCCACACAACCTTTCTTATTTCATTAATAAGCTTTCATTACCTTCTCACCACATTTAGACTCAACACACATACATCAAATCTATTATCATATTTAGGGTTTCAACTCCTTATAAGCCATTAAACAAAAAATGTCATTGTAATACATGGCTTACAATACCTTTAACAACATCATTATCAACCTTTAATACTCATTAGGCCATTGCTCTAGCTCTACATATTACCAACATATTACTAGACAATTCACTTAGACAATTTCATAAACACCTTGTGTGAACACTTATAACAAGGTCATTTTCTTGGTAGATATCATCAAAACTTCATTTAATCAATAGCCTTGTGTTAAAAAATATACAACAAGCATCCACATATGCAATTTACCATCAATAACAGGTATCAACACAAGTATAAACAAGAATAATCATTATTCATTATTAGGTAGTTAAACCATTTTCATTTTATTCAAAACTACCATGTACACTTACTATTCCAAGTGTGAAATACATGTGTTTATAGTTATTGAAATAGGGGGAAACATATATGCCTTAAAAAACTTTAATCACTAACAAACTTGACCTCTTCCTTGACACTAGATGAATACCTACAAACCCTAGCCTCCATTTTTTCTTTAAAAGCCTTTAAAGTGTTTAGGATGTTTAATTCTTGTAAACTGAAGACTTAGGAGGCTGCTATGACTTATATAGTTAGAGGGTTAAAGGTTTTAGGTAAGGAAAATAACCAAAAGTCCTTGGTTAAAAAATAGAAAATCCACATATGCAGGGGTACGACTCCCCTTACGGATCACTTGGCAATCGTGACCTAGGGTATGAGTGGTATCCTAAATTATACCCTAAGATTTCCCTAGGTCAAACACACTATTATGGGTATGAAAAGGTAACTTTGATTCATACCAAGGGGTACGACTCAACCCCTAACTCATAAGATCCATCCATGACTAAAATAGTCTAATTTAGGTTAGGTTCTCACTCCATCTAGTTAAGTAGTATATGACTCATATGTATTAAAGACCAATTAATGGACTTGTTGTACATGAGATAGTATGCTACCTTAACATACTTCTTAAGGTACGAAAAGAGGGGGAGAGAGGGCTACGAGTCGTGACCAACTGTATGACTTAAGTTCTCCTACCGTAACCACCCCAAAGACATCAAAACGAGTTGTTTTGTAATGGTTCAAAGTCTAGGTATTCCACTTCTTCCCCACTTAAGATCATTTATCCATGGAATAAGGGTAAAGAAATCATATACATAAGGTAACATGTCAACATGCATCATGGCAACCTTTACACAAGTTAAAAACAATACACAACAAGGTGACAACACAACACATATCATGATCATCACCAATTAGCCAAAATATTTTGCAAGGTCACATTCTTGGGTGTTTCTCATATAGCCTGTGGGTGCTTTGATATATGGAGGTTATGCTACATAACTCAGGTTAATATTTTCAAAGCATATACTAATCTTATTCCCTATCCCGGCATGGTGTATATATATATATATATATATAATATTATTTATGTGCATTGGATGATTGGTTTTGAACTATTGGCATTGTATTATCCTTATCCTTGAGTTATATACAAGTGCTCCAGTCTCTTATCATCTTCAATGTTATATCCCCAAGCGATGCAGGGACTATTCATACTATTACCCCTCCTACTTTGTGACTTGGATTCAGGGACAGGTTGAGTTGACTTAAAGTGGTGAGCTTCTATACTTCGAAAGCCTTTATTTCTTACTTTGAGTTTTCTTATATCCTTATCAGTTTAGACTTGGATATTTATTTTTGGGCTATGGTCAGGGGCATGTCCTGATTGGATATTTTTGTTTTGTTTTAAAGGCTTTGTATGGACAAACTATGGACTTAGGTATGTTTTGGAATGGATATGGATTTGATTATGTTGTGGTTATTAGTTTGGTATTGGATGGTTTGACTTGTTTTGGTTGGTCAT
>NW_025891109.1:0-1745 GCF_002878395.1 Capsicum annuum
TCAGAGTAGCTTTCACTACCCTAGCTCATTCTATGATAGCATAGAATGAACGCCCAGCTACCATTCCAGCCAACCCAGTGGCTAATACTGCTACAGCCAGGATATGGGACTTCACTCGAATAAGCCCTCTATCTTTTACCAGGTCAAAGTTAGATGAGGACCCAAAGGAATTTCTTGATCAGGTGTAGAAGGTTACACATATTATGGGGGTGAAAGAGAGTGAGAGTGCCGAGTTAGCTGCATATTAGTTGCAGGATATGGCTCAATCATGGTTCAAATAGTGGAAAGCAGAGAGGGCTGGTACATTACAAGTTTATCATTTACATATTTATGCTTTGATAGACCCAGGAGCTTCTTTCTCCTTTGTTACTCCTTATATAGCTGTTGACTTTGGAGTCACTTTCAAAACTCTAGCAGAGCCTTTCTCAGTCTCTACCCCAGTGGTTAAATCTATCATAGCTCAGCGGGTATACAGGAACTGTGCGGTTATGGTATCTCAGAAAGTCACATCAGCAGACTTAGTCGAATTAGAGATGACCAATTTTGATATCATTCTCGGCATGGATTGGCTTCATTCCTTTTATGCCTCAGTCAACTGCAGAAATAGAATCATCCAATTTCAGTTTCCGAATAAGCCCATCCAAGAGTGGAGGGGTAGTACTTCAGCACTTAGGGGTCAACTTATTTCCTACCTTAGGGAAAGGAAAATAATATCTAAGGGATGTATCTACCATTTTATTTGAGTCCAAGACTCTATTTTAGAAACCCCTAATCTTGAATCAATGTCAGTAGATTGTGAATTCTCTGATGTGTTTCCCGAAGATCTTTTCAGAGTTTCTCCCTAAAGGGAAATTGGCCTTCTTCTAGACACTCAGCCCATCTCTATTCTACCATACACAATGGCTTCAGCAAAACTCAGAGAATTAAAAAAATAGTTGAAGGATCTCCTAGATAAGGGATTCATCAGACCTAGTGTGTCCTCGTGGGGTGCCCTAGTTCTATTCGTGCATAAGAAAGATGATTCTCTCAGAATGTATATAGACTACCATCAGCTAAATAAAGTCACGATTTTGAACAAGTATCCACTTCCCAGAATTGATGACATGTTTGACCAACTTCAGGGGCCAGTTACTTCTCTAAAATAGACCTCAGATCAGGCTATCATTAGCTCAGGGTCAAGGAATGTGATATTCTAAAAATAGCTTTCAGAGCTCGGTATGGTCACTTTAAATTTTTAGTCATATCATTTGGTCTTACTAATGCCCCAGCAGCTTTCATGGACTTGAAAAATCGGGTGTTCAAGTAGTACTTGGATATGTTCATCATAGCCTTCATAGATGACATTTTTGTCTACTTCCACAGTGAGTATGATCACGCAGACCATCTCAGAATAGTATTGCAGACTCTCAAAAACCATTAACTGTTTGCCAAATTTAGTAAGTGCAAATTTTGGCTAAGGTCGGTATATTTCCTTGGCCATATCATTTTTGGTGATGGTATTAGATTTGATCCCTAAAAGACTGAAGCAGTGAGAAATTGGCCTAAACCCATCTTTCCATCAGATATCAAGAGTTTCTTGGGATTGGATAGCTATTACTGATGGTTTGTTGAGGGATTTTTGTCTATTGCATCCCTTATGCCTAGATTGACTCAGAATAAAATCAAATTTTAGTGGTCAAATTCTTGTGAGAAGTGTTTTCAAGAATTGAAGACTCGACTCACTACAACCCTAATTTTGACTCTAC
>NW_025891110.1:0-2372 GCF_002878395.1 Capsicum annuum
GCTGAAGGCTTAGGTGATACATTGTATCATTAAAAAAACTCTCTAACTCTTTGCCCGGGTGTCGGATTTGGGGGAATTTGGTATCGATGGAAAACTTATTGAATTTCCCACATGAAAATCTTGAAAATTCCTCATGGAAAAATCATCATTCACTTTATAAGTTAATAGTAGGCTTTCTTGGGATGAAATTAGCTAAGAAAAATTTAGGGTATTACAATATCTCCCCCTTGAGACCATTCAACCTAGAATGAGACTAAATGTGAGGGGAAACAATAAGCTGAGCATAAACTGGAAATGAATGAATGAAACATGATCTCATGACTGACATGACTGATAAACAGAATATATCATACTGAACAGGTATATCTGATGCATTTGTAACTGATTCATGAATGCATGACTGGGGTTTCTGTTAACTGAAGTTCTCGTAATGAGAATGCATATCTGATGCATGATTATATACTGGATTGATACATGTATGCATGAATGAATATGCAGTGGCACTTGATACCAAATTTGTGATGAACCATGAGCATAAAATTGAATCCCAAGTTGTGTTGAATACTAATGATAAACTGAGTAAACATTAGAAGAACTGTTAACTTGAGCTCGATCTGGGCTGACGGGGAAGAGGTGAGGATACTTGGTACGTATATCTGCTTCTACTTCCCAAGTGGCTCCCTCAACAGACTGATTTTGCCAAAGAAGCTTGACTAGAGGGACTTCTTTGTTCCTCAGTATACGAGTCTGATAGTTTAGAATTTCGATCAGATTTCCTCATATGAGAGACTATTCTGAACATCAATGATCTAAATAGGGACTACGACTGATGGGTCACCTATGCACTTCTTGAGAAAATAAAGATAAAAGACTTGATGAACTAAGGCTAGATCTGAAGACAATTCAAGCTCATAAGCTACCTTGCCGAAACAACTGAGAATCTTAAAAGGATCAACATATCTGAGACTGAGCTTTCCCTTCTTGCCTAACCACTTTATTCCCTTCATGGAAGGGATATTGAGATAGAGATAATCGCTGATCTCAAACTCGGGATCCTTTCTACGCACATTTGCATACGACTTTTGTCAGCTCTGAGAAGCCTGGAGTCTTTCTCTGATCAGCTAGACTTTCTCTAAGGCATTGAACACTAATTTAGGCCATATGAATGAGGCCTCACTATCTTCGAACCAAATGATTGGAGATCTATATCTCCTACCATAGATAATTTCTAACGAAGCCATCTGAAAACTTGAATGATAGCTATTATTGTATACAAACTCAATCAAAGGCATGTGGTCATCCCAACTGCCCTTGAAATCAAGTGCACATGCCCTTAGCATATATTCTAAAGTCTGAATAGTCCTTTTTGCTTGACCATCTGTCTGGGGATGAAAGGCTATACTAAGATAAACTTTGGTACCAAGACCCTTTCCGAATGCTTTCCAAAAATGAGAGGTGAACTGGGTACCTCTATCTGAGATAATAGATAACGGAACACCTTGAAATTTGACCAGATCTTTGATGTAGAGCTTGGCATAATCCTCGACTGAATAAGAGGTATGAACTGGAAGAAAATGGGATGATTTGGTCATTCTATCTACAATGAGCCAGACTGAATCATGCTGATGACGAGTTCAAGGCAAACCCATCATGAAGTCCATGTTCACTTCTTCCCACTTCTAAGTAGGAATAATGAACTCCTGCATAGGACCACTAGGCTTCTGATGCTCTATCTTAACCTTCTAATATGTAGAGCATTTAGCCACAAACTGTGTAATATCTCTCTTCATCCCACTCCACCAATAGATCTCCCACAAGTCACGGTACATCTTTGCGGCCCCTAGATGAATAGATTATCACTCACCATACGCTTCTGGAAGAATTCACTGCCTTAAGTCATCTACGCCTTGAACACAGAGATGACCCCGAAATCGAAGAACACTATCTCCCCCTTTAGAGAAAACCTCTAGTTTTTGATTCCGAATTGATTCTTTCAACTTGAATAGGATGGGATCTTTGTCTTGATTTTCTTTAACATCGAAAATTAGAGATGATTCTAAAATATTCTAAACACATACGCCACCCTCTAAGAAATCGACTAAACGAACGCCTAGTCTGGCAAGCTGGTGGACTTCCTGAGGTAACTTCTTCTTACTATCTTCCACATGAGAAACATTGCCCATGGACAACCTACTGAGATCATCGGCCACTACGTTGGACTTGACCAAATGATATAGGACACTCATGTAATAATCTTTCAAGAGCTCTAACCACCTTCTCTGATGAAGATTGAGATTTTTCTGAGAAAAGACATACTGGAGACTCTTATGATCTGTGAAGACATCTACATAACTCTATAGAGGTAATGCCTC